>NW_027526203.1:129928578-130003266 GCF_048455015.1 Haemaphysalis longicornis | reverse complement strand
GCTGCGCGACTCCAACCTGGACCCGGCTGAGGTGGCCAAGGCCGAGCAGGGCCAGCGGGCAGACTACCCACGAGGCATCCCCGAGTGCGGCACGGACGCCATGCGCTTTGCCCTGTGCGCCTACATGTCCCAGGGTGGGTGCCTCCCTTGAGCCGGGCTCGTGAGTGGGGCTCGTGAGCACTGCACTCTCCCTCAGGCCGGGACATCAACCTGGACATCAACCGCGTGGAGGGCTACCGGCACTTCTGCAACAAGATCTGGAACGCCACTCGGTTCGCGCTCATGTCGCTCGGCGACAGCCCGGTTGCCCCATGGGGAGGTGAGTTGCGTTGCCGCTAGGCGGGCCCTTTGCCCACGCTTGGCTGATCCACGCAGGGGACCCGGGTGCCCGAGGGGCCCATGGACCGCTGGATCCTGTCTCGGCTGTCGGCGGCCGCAGAGCTGTGCAATGCGGGCTTTGTTAGCTACGACTTCCCCCAGGTGACCACGGCCATCTACAACTTCTGGCTGTATGAGCTGTGCGACGTGTACCTGGTGAGTGGTGGGCCGTGTGCGCCTGTGTGTAGCGGCCGCGCTGAGCCTCACCCCCCTCGCAGGAATCCCTGAAGCCCGTGTTCCAGGGGAGCGACGCGGAGGCCCGCCGCAGCTCGTCCCAGGTGCTGGTGACCTGCCTGCATGCGGGCCTGCGGCTGCTGCACCCCTTCATGCCCTTCCTCACTGAGGAGCTGTACCAGCGGCTGCCCCTCCGTCCTCGTGAAGGCGCGCCGCCCACCATCTGCCTCGAGGCCTACCCCGAGCCGGACGAGGTGAGGAGGGGGGGCGTCTGCACAAAGACCAGAACTGAGGGTGGGGAGGAGAGGAGGACACTGGCTCAGTCAAGTTAACTCACATTTTAAAAGCAGAAAAACTGCCTATAAAAGACAGGATTAGGACAAAAGGGACGGGACGGGCACAAACTTGCAACTAACTTTATTTTAAAAATGAACATAAATACATACTACTATTACGTACACGTGCCCACAAAGCAGCCAGTTTCTTTTTCCCCATTATCAGTGCATCAGCCTGTTTAGAAGTTCAAATGCATTCCCATACGAAGTAAGTGAAGGCTCGCTGTCACAATTATCGCGATTCTTGTGAATAAAATAGGCCTTACCAGCTTGTGGGCGACTTGTTCTCGTCTTCTGCCCTGCACTTCAGTTTCATTCAGCAGCGGCCTACGTGGCTCGTCTTCACAGGCAAAACAATGGTGTGGAAGGTGTGACACTGTTTTGTTTTTCATTGATAGCTGCTGTTCCTTCAAGCGGTAATTGACACAGCGGTTGGTTTGGCCGACATATGCATTCCCGCATGTGGGCAGTATAGAGTACACAGTTAAATCTCGATATAATGAATCACACGGGACCACCCAAAATTATTCGTTATTTTGAAATATCGTTGTAATGAAAAACTTGTGGCTATATGCCTGTGCTCATACCTAGGAGTGAAAATGACGTACACTGGAAGTATACGTGTGTGCAGACAAGCAAACTCTCAAGTCAAAACATTGCACTCACCTCAAAGCAGCTTTATTTGAAGAAATCAGTTATTTTCGCAAGTCCAGCATGCACGATGGATTCTACTCTACACAATACCTCATCGAGTACATCATCGCAACAAGTGATGAAAGTGTGGATTTTGTTAATGTGCAGTAAAACATCAATTTTTGACACAATCTCATGATATTCTGTGTTCTGTGACGCACAGACGTCTTCGTTCGCTTCAGGACGATAACTGCTGTCGCTTCTTCTTGGCTGTGTCACTAGCTGTATTCATCGTTAGATCTCGTACAAACTTCGCAGCAAGATCACTCGCAACAAAGAAATACCTGCCCGCACACGTAAATAGCGCGAGAAACAACTGAACCACCACCCGGCCACCGACCGACACTCGAAGCAGCGATAGAGAAAAGGGGCAAAGGTGGCTGGGCTGGTCTCGCTAGCAATTGGCGCTCAGTATGGTGATGATGGTAGCTGCTCCACCTGGAAGGAGCACACACAGAAACGGTGATTTATGCTCCATGGGAGAGTTGTGAAGCTGTTACTTTACCATATTTCGTAATACTGATGTTATGCGAGAGTAAAGGAGAAAATTAATTACCGTATTTACACGATTGTAAGTCGACTCGAATGTAGGTCGACCCCCCAAAAATAACACCTCTCAAAAAAAAAAAAAAAAAAAAAAGCCAGCGCCGCCTAGAAAATTGTATCACAAAGAGAAGCTTTTCCGTCGACCCACACGGCGGCTTTCCACAAGAGCGGTGCGCTCGCGGTATGCGCGGTATTTGTTAAAAAAGAAAAGCTTTTGTATAGGCACCCGGAATAACCATGCGCCGTGGGTTGAGCTGGAAAAAACATTCGCTGCGAGATGACAGCCATCGAAGCAACCGGCAGCGGCCACTGCCGCCACTGCCGCCACTGCCGCGCGATACCAAAACAAACATGGCGGCTGACGGAAGCGGCCCGCTCGTGATTTCTTTTGAGCGACTAACCTCCCACCATCGCGTTCGGAAGTGTACTGAACAATCTGATATGATTTGGGCTACGTTAGCGCCGCGCATTGAATCAAGGGATTTGCTAATACTCATTTTGTTTATTAGAGACGAATGAAACGCTTGACGCGTTTTTGCACGCGATTCGTGCGCGGCGACGCCCGCGTCAACGATTCTGCGCGCGCGCGGCAGCTTCTACTGGTTTTACCTCGGTATTACGCGTGACGAGCGCGGCAGTGGGAGAAGCCTGACGAAGAGCGCGCCTCCCATTGGGGAGGCGGCCTCTTCATGCTGGCAGTTTGAAAGCGCTCAGGAGTCGGGACAGCGGGCTGGCGCCACCGGAGATGTTTAGGCTTACCACGGTGGCGGCGCGGATGATGCTAGTGTCATTTTTGACCACATTTCTCCTTTCCTGCTCAAACGCCTTTGTTTGTGCCTTCAGTGATATCTTAAAGTGCTGTTAGAAGCGGTCGCTGAAGCTACGCGCACCTCTTCGCGGCTGGTGACGCCGCCATGTTGCCGCCGCCGATCGCGTAGCGCGATCGCACGATCGCGCTACACGATCGCATAGCGCGATCGTGTAGCGCGTAGCGCGGGTGGCGAATGCCACCCGCGTGCGCTACGTGTCAGCGCGGCGCATTTTCGCGAGCACAAAACGCCCCATGCGGTTCACGCTTCAGACCATAACCATGGGAAAGAGGGTGCAAAGCTGTCCCCAACTCTTAGCACCCCCGATTTCGCGTTTCTCTTGCCGTTACTAGCGGTAAACGGTTCCATTTCGATTCTAAGTCGACCCCCCAACATTGGATTGTCATATTTGAAAAAAAGGGTCGACCTACAATCGTGTAAATACGGTTACGTGCGTTATTCTGTAATATGCGCTACCATACTGAAATTTGTAGTTCTGAAATTATTTTACCTCGAAAACATGGGCAATCTGGCGGGGATTTTGAAAATGTGTGTAAATGTGAGAAATTTGTTAATGTGGGGGTTCGTAGCAACGAGATTTGACTGTACAAACGGTGACAAACGGTGTAGCATGCTTCTCTTGGCATGCCGTGGCCTTGTTTGATCCTTGAAGGACCTTAGGGCACTAGCTCACCTACGTTGGAAGGGTAGAAAAGACTGCCGGCGCTCCGTGCCTTTTGGCTACATTTTTCACGTTATGTGCCACTTTGTTACCGCGGGGTTTTTGTGGTCTCGCAGGTCCCACTGCACTTGATCTTTTGCAATAAAGACGCAGCACTAGCCAGCCCAACAACATGCTGTGTACTAAGTTAATTTAGTAGTCCCAGGTTTGACGAAAACTCGTCTGGCGAGGAAATAACATTGCCGGTACCAAACTGACACTCGCCAAAAAGGTAGAAACAATAGGTAAAACAAATGACGTTTCGGGGCCCGTACGGGTCCCTTGTTCACATATGAAACAGAGACGAAAAGCAGTTCGGCCGTATTTATGCATGCTTGGAACATTGCAAAGCGCTTGCGCAAGTTGTAGGCATGGGCCCATGTGTTCGATTAAGAGTGTGCTGGGTTGATTGCATGTGGAATGATTCTCGGAGTAGGCGCGTTGATAATATTTTCTTGGTGGCAATGATGCTGGCCGAGTCCCAAGCGATGACATGACCGGTTACGTTGTGGTGTTCTGCCAAGGCGTTTAGCTGGGTGCGGCCGTTAGCAACGTCGTTTTTGTGCTCCTTTAGTCGCCTCTTGAAGTTTCCCATTTCACCAATGTAGGCTGTGTCGCAAGTCTGGCAAGAAATTTTATAGACCACTGCGGGGTATCTTTTGCGTTCTAGCGCATCTTTGGCGTGTACAAGTTGCTGTCCGAGCTTACTTGTAGACACGTGGCAAACTTGAACGTCATAGTCATTGCAGATTCGAGGTAGCATTTCGCTTACACCGACAGTGTAAGGAATGGCGGTGTGCTTCCGCTCCTTTCTCGGGAATGTGGGTGGGTTTACCGTCTGCGTTGCTGAGCGCTTAAAATTTGGCTCGGGTATCCATTGCTTGCGAGGTCCTCTCTTATCTTTTCTTCTGCCCTCCGCATTGCTTGCGAGGTCCTCTCTTATCCTCTTTTCTTCTGCCCTCCGCTCCATGGTAGAAGAGCACAGGCGTTGCGCGCGTGTAAAGAGTGCCGAGGCCACAGAACACTTGTGTCCGACCAGGTGTGCAGAAGCATGCGTGGGCTTCCGGTTGACCATCGTCACAAAGCCGATATTCTCGCGCTGCACTTCCACATCGAGAAAAGCGATACGACCGGCAACCTCCTCTTCCATTGTGAACTGGATCGTTGGCTGGATGGAGTTCAGGTGTTGGAAAAGTATTGGCGCGTCTTTCCGCTTTAAAACACAGAAAGTCATCCACGTAGCGTACGAATATTTTTGGAAGATGACTAAAGAAGCTTAGGGTGGTCCTCTCGATGGCTTCCAGAGCGAGGTTTTCACATGTCACCGAAATTGAAGCACCCATCGCAGTACCAAACACCTGCCTGTAAAATTCCTTGTTAAAAACGAAATACGTGCTCCGCAAGCAGAAGCTCTAGAGGTGGCAGAGGTCGGCAACTTCAATCGGAGTGCGGTTGGCGAGCGTCTCGTGATTCTCAAGCACCTTCTCACAGCAGTGGACTGCGAAGTCCACAGGTGCACAAGTAAACATAGATTTAACGTTGAAAGGCACCGTTGCATCATCGTCCTGGATGTTGACATCGCATAGCATCGTTACAAAATGGCCGGAATCCATCACATAAATGTATGTTTACTGACGAAGACGGTAAACCTTGTTGCTGGTAATATAGGTGGAGTTTCCCTTGCACAGTGCTAACTTTATACAGTTAAACCTGGTTGTAATGAAGCTCTATGTAACAAATTCCTGGATTTAACGGTTTTTGAATTCCCCATTGCCAACCCCACTGAAGCCCATTTGTTTGCGCCCTTTATGTAACGAAGGCGTTTCTACGGTTAACCTTGATGTAACGAATTCGCTACGCTGATAAGTCATTGTTGTTTGCACTTTTTCTGAAAAAATCGGCTGGAGAAGTGCACTAATGTAGCTGATTTCGCCCACGCCACAAACTACCGTGTGTTTCCACGTGTGTGAGTGCGGTGTCGGTTGGGTGCTTGGCATTCCTGTCAGCATGTAGTCGAGTGCCTCCACTCGTATGATTTCTATCTATGGTGTCAGTTCGTCCATGATGAGTTCCGCTGCCAGAAAACGAATAGTTTTGTCTTTTTAAGACAGTCTGGCAATTTTAAATACCGTCTGTGCCGGCGATACAGAAGAATGTCGCCACTCGGTACAGCATCCCAGCTAGCACCCTCTCACCGATTTTGCGTGCGCAAAAGAACATTACGTTCATCAAATTCACGAAAAGTTGCCCTTTCAGAAAGTTGGGTTCATGAAACACATTTGGAATAAAAAAAACTGCCAAAAGCAAAAGTGATACTAAAGTTACGTCTGTGAATACGGGGGTAAGCGACCTCGCTTCTTTGGAGTGCCGTGTAGTCAGTTACTAAGCTCGTGAGAAAGCATCTGGCGCAAATCACGCAGTTCTCACTGTGAAATAAATCCTTGAAGGGTGAGTTCACCATCGCCGATGTCCAGCATTTTGATTTCGTTTTTCCTTCATTCGCGCGATCCTTACGTCGAAACCTGCATGTAATGAAAACCCTGGATGTAACTAAAAATTGGGAATTTTGTCAACTTCGTTATATCTAGGCTTAACTGTATTACTGTTTTGAGGTCACCCTCGGCTGCGCCATACAGGGAAAGGGAATGACGAGAGGCGGGACTGCTGTTTAAGTATTCCCTGATGGTCACCTGTTGGGCGCAGTAGACAAAGCATAAACGACACATGGAAAAGAAAAGATGGCGGCACGTTCACTAAGCACAAGGGGGGAGGGGTAGTGAACCGGTGGTGCGTAAGAGCTTGCCTTACGCAGTGTACACGCGCACACGAGAGAGACGGGAAATGATACGGCTGACTGTTTATGGAGCCTTTCTTCAAGCAACCGGCACACGAACTTCAGAAACCGAGCAGCGGCATAGAAAAGGAGTGGCAAAAGAACACAAGGAGCAGCAGATTGGCTCACTTTTGACAAGTCAGCCTGGAAATGGCACACAAGGGGGCGAAGAAATGTGGCAATATTTCGCGACGACGTTACTACCAGATAAAGTTTTAGTTGTGTTTCAAGATCCCTTCGGTGGGGTTTCATGCTTATACAGTTAAACCTCGTTATAACGAGACGGGCTATAACGAAATAATGGATATAACGAGCAAATCGTAATTCCCCTTGAAAGTCCCCTTAGAAACGAATGTATTTAAAACCTCGTTTTAACGAGGTAAAATTTCTCCGTTACGGGATATAACGAACAATTTCGTTGAGAAATCAAATTTTGAGCTAATTTTACAACAATGCGCCACGCGGATTTGAGACAGTGTGCGACGCGGCAACTGTATTAGCAGTTCAAAACTCGCGCCACGCGCGCGAAGCTGGATGGCGCACCATGCGGACGCTGCGCCCGCGAAGACCCCACCCTCCTCTTGCTGCGCACGCAATTTACAGTCTCGGACTCACCGCGGGCTCCCCGAGAAGCAGTCTGACGTTCGATTTTCTCGCGTATCCCTATGGCTTCGGGGAATCCGCGGACTATCCGCAGTGAGTCCGAGAAGAACCCCAATGCACACGGCGCGAGCGGTTGCGTCGCCTTCCTCTCTCCTCTTCCCCCCCTCCCCTGTTCGTATCACTGACGTCGCTGCGTAGTTGTGTGTGTGTGGGTTTTGGCAGTCTTCAGCCTTATCTTTTACCGTACTGCCCGCGTGATTCCAACAATGTGAGTGCGACAGGCGGGAAGCGAAAGCGAATGACTATCACGCTTGAACAGAAGATCGGGCGCGAAGGAAGGTAAGGTGCACTCCGTGGTAAGGTGGCAAGAGACTGACGTGTGGACGAGTACACTGTCCACCATCGTCAGCAACCGAGAGTCCATCGTCAGCACTGTTGCACGTGGCGTGAAAGGAAGCGCTAAGGATGGCGTCGGAGGCACTAGATGCGGTGGACGTGCTGCGCCGCTACTTCGGCGCGCACGAGGGCGGCGATGATGGCGTGAACATAACGGCCGCAGCTGAGGGAGCCATCGCTCGCATCAGGAAGGTGCATCAACGTCCAATTACGGACTTCTTCGTAGCCAAGTCTGTTTGAAATACGAGTTTTGAACTGGAATAAAGGAGGTTCGTGTCTTTTCCTTTTTACCTCCGGAATGTGTTTATTTTACTGACTACCGCCGTGCAGCAAGATGCTAATTCACCCGCTTGTTGTTTTAGGTAACTATAATGCATAATATTTGCAGTAAATGTCGGCTACGGCTATAACGAAATATTGGCTATAACGAGCAAATCGCGGCGCCCCTTCAATTTTGTTATAACGAGGTTTAACTGTATATACTAGAGGGAAATCTGCCGGTGCAATAGCATGTCGTCAGGGGCATAGAGTTTCATATTAATGTATACTAGAGGGAAATCTGTCGCTGCAGTCGCGGGCCACTCTGGGCGGCGTGGCGCCATTGCTGCTAGCGATCATCCTCGCCTACTTGGCTTAACTAGCCATATGGCTTCTTTTTTGTCTCAAAGCCAAAAGCAACAAAATAGGGTAACATTTTTTTTGTTCATCGTGCATGAAGCTTCTACATAACCACTGACAAACTAATCTTTTTGGAAGTTCAATTTTACAATAACAAAACAAATTTGATGAACCTTCTACAGTGATATTGTTGCTTTTGTGCAGCCTGAGCCAACTTTTCAGCCTGTTCATGAACCATGCCAAGGACAAGTGGAACGTGCCTGCTCGGTACTTGACAAAACGCTCGCCGAAGCGCGGCTCCTCTAGACAGTGGCGCCAGATTTCCTTCTAGTATATATTAGTATGAAACTCTATGGTCAGGGGCACCACCATAGCAGCCAGCCTGTCCTACTTGGCTTGGCTAGCCACAAGGAATTTGTTCACTTTTGTAGGCAAAATCAGCAAAAAAAAAGGGCAACGTTTTTTCTCCTTGCTCGTCGTACAGGAAGCTTCTGGATAGTTCGTGACAAATAAATATTTTGTCAGTTGTATTGATAAAACAGCTTTAATTAATCTTTCGCAATACTAGCTACAAGGCTAGTAGCTAGTCGGGGTATAGCGTAGCTCAGAACGGCATGTGATTTGCAGTCTGTGTTTGTGTCCGCGGAGAACACCATTTGCAAGTGCACAGAACATGTGGCGGTGGAGGGCTGGGGGTGTCCCAGCTGGGAGGGGGCCTTGAAGAGGCTGCTGTGCCTCTCTGCAGTTCCCGGCGAGGAGCGAGGGCCTGGAGAAGGAGGTGTCCTTCATGCAGGAGCTGGTGCACAAGGTGCGCTCCCTGCGGGCCGACTACGGCCTCACCAAGGCCAAGGTGCACCGTGAGTGTCCCCGTTTTCACTATATGCGACACACAAGCAAGCGACAGGGGCCATTGGTGCAGCTTCATCCCATTGCGCATTGTACCGTGAGGCCACTGATAGTTCTAATTTTTCACTCCCAGCTCAACGATATAAAAACCTTACCAAAAATTTTGGGCAATTCAGCTGGAGATTTCTGCAAAGGAAAAGCACCATTCAAGAGTAAATAGTGCGAGTGCCAGTGCTCAAAAACACCTTGAAAATAGTGCTCCATACGATGATGATAGGTATGGGTTGAATTTTGTTTGAAATGAGTCAGTGGCTTTCGCCACCACATTGGTCCATTTTTAATTTTAAATGTCTAATGTAAACTGTTTCTAACTTTTACCATTTTGCTGTATAATAATTGTAGTCTGCATTTGCGGAAGAATGGTAGGTGGTGACGGCTTTTGATGTTTTGTTGAACAGACCATCCGAAGCGCATGTCAAGCATCTTTCTCTGAATGTATGGCTGAAGGTCTGTATGATTTAACGGCGACAGGCTGCGTCTGTAGGCCTGATGTTGCGCTGTTTTGTTGGATCGTCAAGGCATGGAAGGCGATTCCAGGTGAGATTGTTCACAAGGGTTTTAAGAAATGCTGCGCTCCAAACAGTGCTGATGGAGCTGGAGATATTGTGTGACAGTGACGACCGCAACTAAAGCAATAGCTCTAGTGAGACCGGTGACAATGACCGACTGTGGCTTAGGCTGTGCAGAATATGTATTCAATATGCAAAATATGGGTAAGTTTGTTTGCGTCAACAAATGCGCCACGTTGCTTTAGTAGCTTTGGCTCAGCCTTTTCCCGTATAAAATGTGCGGGCTATACACGAGGATATTTTTTTATTCGTGTACTAAACTGGGTGGTGCGGGTTATGCACACGAAAATACGGCAGCTATCATAGGTACAGGTCGTGAACGTTTTCGTTTGAAATGATTTACGTTTAGGTAAAAATTTATGGTGCCTATATTTACAACCTAGGAGGCCCAAAACGTTGTTTTGGATGTCTTTTTTAGGCGCTTAGAACATACCTTTTTAGTACCTAAAAATCCGGCCTTTAGTTTTTCAAACCTAGAATTTCAAACCTATTCATGTAAAAGCAAGCAGGGTAAAGGAGCATGTGGTGTCATTGCTAAGAAGGCTCAATCTTGAGCAGTTAGCACTGTCTGTAAACTTGGAGCCTTTTTTCGTGGTGAAAATGCATAAGCCTGAAGCCCCTTTCTATACAATAGTCACAGAAAAGCACACTTGGCAGTTCAGTTGGCGGTGTCCTCATTTTTAGAGCAGAACTTCCAGTCTTTGTAATTCAATGACCCCTATTTAATTCCGAGCTCGGAAGCACTGGTAAAGTATCCTGATCTGTTGAAACCCAGAACAATCAAAGCGCTGAGCATTGATGTGTGAGGTTTGTTCTACAAGATCCCGCACGACGAGTTAATAAGGAAATCTGTAAAACTGTATATCACTGAAGACAATGACAAAGTTGGTTTCATTCAAAAGTCTGGTGTGTCAGTGGACAGTTTCATGGGAGTCTCGGAATTCTACCTGAAATCAACAGTTAGTAAGTGGCAAAATGAATTTCACGTTCAAAAACTAGGAGTGTGTATTGGATTAAAGGTATATTGTCCTGTCCATCTTTCATTCTTTTGTGCCGTGTTTTGTTCGCGCTGATCTTTAACGATGAATTTTCACCAACTTGCCAAAGTCACAGTCCTCTTGAACTATTCATATGCCCTCTGTTTCTGCACATAATGTTCTTGGTCAAGCTGAACAAAACTAATGATAAGGTCCAACTGAAGCAACATTAAACTCAACATTAAAGGAAGGTCAAACACAATGTTAAAAAGCCTGTCCAAATGAATTGTGATATGGTACTAGACCATTAAATTTTGTGCGTTTTCTAACAGCCTTAAACAATGAAGTGTAAGAGACAACATAAAACAAGTCTTGTAGATATTGTTTGTGAAGGCTGTGCTACATGAGACATGACAGTGCAGAACAGTGATATGATTAGGTGCACACTGCAGTGAGGCACACCCTTTTGTTTTATATTTGGAGGGGCTAGACAATGATGAAAGGCTTTACCAAAAGATAACAGAAAAGCACTGAGATTTCTCTGTACAGAATGTGACATCATTGAGTCCATACTAACTCCACATGCTAGCGTTCAAGCAGAGCAATCCAGTCGAATGGATGGTGTGCACGTAGGAGTCCTTTGTTTGTGTGCAGTGGGAGTGACCAGGGGCTGTCGGGGTGGGGGGCAGTGTATGTGCAGTGCAGCAACCCCGGCCACCGGGAGACGGTGGGCTTGCTGCGAGCGGTGATTGGCGGCCTCACGAGCTCCTCGGAGGTGGAGCTGCTGGAGGCCGGGGCCCCCGTGCCGGCTGGCTGCGCGGTGACCACCGTCTCGGACAGCTGCCAGGCGTACCTCCTACTCCAGGGGGTGGTGGACCCGGCCAAGGAGACCGAGCGGCTGTCGCAGAAGCAGGAGAAGCTCGAGGCCCAGCTGGCCAAGCTGCGGGCTGCCATGGGGGTGGCTGAATACGAGACCAAGGTGCCGGCGGAGGTGCGGGCCGCCAACGAGGACAAGGTGCGGCAGACGGAAGGGGAGCTGGAGAGGATCGTCCAGTCCATCTCCACACTCAAGTGCATCCACTGAGGCGTCTGGGCGTTTGGTACTATTTAAATAAAACAGGCTCTTTTTGCAAGCATGGGCCGCTGGTCGTGTTTGAGCCCCTTCTCGAACGACTTTTGGCACCAAGCTAAGTTAGATGAAATGCGCAACAAAAGGTGCCAAAGGTGCAAATTGGTTAACATGTTCCAAATAGGAAGCACATGTCCCCAATCTGTGCCAGAGGGGAACAGTGTTTCCTTCAGTTTCTGGGTAGCATTTCGGCTGGCGTACCCGCAAATTTTCCCGCCATTTTTTCGCGGGGCTACCTTGGTTGCCAGACCAGGACTGCCCTCTTTTGATTAGCTCGCATCATACATTCGTGGGTACTACAAACGTATTGGGGCCCGCAAAGGCCGCGGATCTGTCAGCCTGCTCTGGTTACAAACCCCTGCGCGCTCGGGCCGCGGGCTCGGGCCCAAGCCCAGGTTCGTTTTTTTTTTTTTTTTTTTTTTTTCCCCGCTTCATTTCCACGGGTGGTACTACAAATGGGGCCCGTAAAGGCCGCGGATCGTCAGTCCGCTCTGGTTGCAAACCCCTGCGCGCTCACGCCGCGGCTCGGGCTCGGCCCGGGTTCGTTGTGTGTTTTTTCGCTTCGTGCCTAGAGGAAGTACTACAAACGTATGAGGCGCATAAAGGCAGTCCGTAAAGGGGAGGGCAGTCCTGGGCTGGCAACCATGGTTGCGTCGCGAAAAAATGGCGGGAAAATTTGCGGGTACGCCAGCCGAAATGCTACCGTTAATGGAACATGTAATTCAAACCAGACTTGGTAGGTATTTGGAAGACTAGGGGATGTACCCAGACTCCATGATAGGTTTCAGGGCGAACCTTTCGGTCTGTGATGTAATGCTACAAATCAAGGAGGATATCATTGACAGTACGAGTAAAGATACGAGAGTCATTGTTGGCCTCGATGTAGCCAAAGCTTTCGACAACGTCAGACATTCGGCCGTCCTGCGCCACCTGAGCGCCCTAAACGTGGGGACCAAAACATACAACTATGTCAGGGATTTCCTTTCAAACCGTACGGCTAATACAGGGGCTGCCTCCCTCCGGAACATCGAACTAGGGCGCACGCCTCAAGGGTCGGTCCTATCTCCGACATTGTTTAACGTAGCCATGATAGGACTATCCGAGAGGCTCGATAAGATAGAAGACCTGAGATACACTATCTACGCGGACGATCTCACTCTGTGGATCAACCGTGGTAGTGACGGGCACATTGAAGATATACTACAGCAAGCCATAGGTGAAATTGAAAATTACCTAGAAACTTTGGGACTCAAGTGCTCGGCCGAAAAATCCGAGGCACTGTTCCTCGTCCCCCAGTACAAGCGGAAAGCGAGCAGGAACAGCCACAACATAAGACTTAAAGTAGGAGGACAGCAAATCCCCGCGAGGGACAAGATCAGAGTACTGGGGCTTTATGTCCAGGACACCGGCAGAAACACGGAGACCATACATCGACTAGAGAATGCGGTGGCACATGTTTGCAGAATGATGAAACGCATCTCAAATAAGCATGGGGGTATGAAGGAGCCCAATCTCCTCAGGGTGTTTCAGGCCTTCGGTATCAGTAGGATCCTTTTCCTAGCCCTCTACATGAGGCTGACAAAATCCGAGAAGAATAAGTTGGACATAATAATAAGAAAGAGAATCAAATGTGCGCTAGGTCTTCCCCCGAACACGTTAACGGCCAAGATTCTTAGTTTGGGCGTATCGAACACTTGAAATGAACTCATAGAGGCGGCAAATTCATCGCAACAGCAGAGGCTGTTTGGCAGCAGGACGGGTCGCAAAATACTCGAACGTCTGGGATACCAGACCAGTGAACTAGCCAAAGATACACGCGAGATACCAAAGTCGATCAGGGAGAAAATTAAGGTAACACCCATGCCCAGAAACATGCATTCCGCGTATCACGAAGCTAGACGAAAGAGCAGAACCAAAGCCCTGCAAACCAGATACAGTCGAATCCCGCTACAACGGAATTGACGGGACGTGCGAAAAATTTCGTTGAAGCGAAAATTCGTTGAGGCGAAATCTGCCGCAACACACCACGGAAAGGCCAGAAAAATAGCCCCGTATGCTTCCGCATCATTGGCAGCATAATACAATGTTTAGAAAAAGGAGTGACGCGCAATAACGTCATGTTTATTCGGATAACGAACATACCAATGGTTATCTGTTCTTTCACTGTACGCGAAGAACGCGTTGCGGAGTGGAGTGAAGAAATGCAGGCGCAAAACGTATTGCTGTACAACAAGGCGTGTCCACCGAGCTGATTACTTGCAGATAGCTGCTAGGCCGTCGGAAGCCCCCCTCTCACTTGTAGCAGGAGCAGTGCCGTTATCTTATCATCTGACACGGCGCGGCAGCTACTAAACCTTGGCAGGTTAGACGCGCGCGCTTGCATTTAACACAACTGCGCGCTCATGACTAAGATAGGATGACTTGGCTTCAAGACCAAACACGCAAACATGATTTTTGCTCTTGGCTATTAAGAATGGTAGAAGGAAAACGGCAAGGACAGCTGCTCACAACGCATACATGACGGCGCTGACGGCGCCGCGCCAGCAGCGGAGCACATTTGTGCGATTTCAACTGGATACGGATTGGCTGTAGCTCCGGCTTGGCGAACCGGAACCGGGCCTGCGCCCTCCATGGCCTGCGCCAGAGTTACTCTGGGCCTGCGCCTCATGTAAAGACCAGAGTAACTCTGGTAAAGACGGCCAGCCACATCGTTATCACCATCAAACAATGGCGTCCGCCTATGAGTTTTTTTTTTTTTTTTTTTTTTTTGTGGCGGTGTGGTTGCACCGCGCATGTTTTCGGTGAAACTAAGCGTCCTGAATGTATAAAAAGTTACAGATAGCTGGCGCTATGCTTATTTTATTGTAAAATAATTGTTCAAACCCAGCCCAAATCATCGAAAATTTCGTTGAAGCGAAAGCAAGCCTGACAAATGGTTCGTTGTGGCGAGGACTTTGTTGCATGGACTTCTATGGCTGGCTGACGGGGAATTGGAAATATTTCGTTGAAGCGGAAATTTCGTTGAAGCGGCGTGCGTTGTAGCGGGGTTCGACTGTACGGTGGACAGACGGACGTCCTTTACACCGACGCAGCGGCATATCAGAGTAAAACCGCTTACGCAGCAGTAGCGGTTACTGAAAGCGGGGTCCCAGTCTCGTGTTGCACGTTACTGAGTAGGGACGCGATGGAGGCCGAGGAGGTAGCCATTGCCTTAGCAATGACCCGGCCGGAAATTGGAACGATAGTGAGCGACTCTAAATCGGCCATCAGAAATTTCGACCGAGGGAGGATCTCCAGCGCCGCTTTGACTCCTTGGAGTATCCTCGCAAACGTAAAAAACTTTACAACCGAAGAGGTAACGTTAGTGTGGACACCAGCTCATCGGGGACTTATTGGGAATGAGAAAGCACATGCGACCGCCCGAGGTCTTACAGTCCGGGCGACCGCCGCCAACGTTGCCGCTGCTGATGTCCAGTCGTTGGCCTCAGCCTTGCATGCCGAACCTCCTTCCCAAATGACGGCGAACGAAGGGCCGAGTGACTACAGCGAAATCACGCAATATTATAGACTGGAGAGGAAGATACTACCTCCTGCGGATCCGCAGCTAAGTAGAAAAGAGGAGATTTACTGGAGACGTTTGCAGGCGGGAGTTTTCCAGAACCCAGTCCTGTATAGTAAATGGCATCCCAAAGTCGTCGATCCAAGATGTAAGAAATGTAAGCGTCGAGCGGACCTCGTCCACATAATGTGGACTTGTCCTTCGTACAATAAACCGCACCGAAACGTAGCATCCTGGGAGGCACTACTCCTCAGCCGAACCTCCGAAACCCAGCGCAAGGTCATCGGTCTCGCCCTAGAAGCCGCCAAGTCCCAAGGGATGCCGGCCGACTGATGGGGGGAGGGAGCACCTAACACTCCCTTTTTGACTGGTGTGTAATAAAGTTTTCACTGATTGACTGACTGCACCCGGGGCCCAGGAAATTTGTCACCCCCTCACATATACAAAACAATTATTAATAATAAGACTAGTGTTAGTGTTATTATTATTAATAATAATGTCTTCCATTGTTGCCATATTAGGGCTGGTTCGCACTTGCGACTGGAGCTACCAAAAGCGATTTCTGTTGTATCTTTCATTTAGATGCAAATTAAAAAAAAAAAAAAACTTTTCACAGATACTGAACGCGTGGGCTTCGAAATGTCAATGCAAGCATGCATAATATGCAACATGCGATGCGAAATGAAGCCACAGAATAATTGATGTGTAGTTATTTATAAAGAACGGTCAATATATCAGTAAAGTACGCAGCAAGATAAGAAGCCGTGTGTTATTTAGCCAAAGTAAACCATAATAGCGACACGAGCTTGGTTTAGAGAACCCCAGATGCGGACTCGGGTGCAGATATCGAATACACAACACCGACCTTTTCAGTGAATTAGGCATCGACAAAAATCCTAACAGTAAGGAGCATCATGGTGTGTCGCTCGTGAGCACGAAAACACCGTTAACAGCCGAGAAAGAAGTGGCCAAGAGCTACTTGCGCAGCAAAGGCTGTAAGGCGCCAAACCACAGTGGGGTAGGGGAAAAGTGAAGGCTGATTCTAGTTCACTATAGCAGCGTGATTCTACCACATCTTACAGTCGATACCAGTGGCGTTGCTGGGTAAACTTGCACCCGGGGCCCAGAAAATTTGTCACCCCCTCACACATAGAAAACAATTATTTATAATAAAACAAGTATTATCTTTATTATTAATAATGTTAATGTCTTCCATCGTTACCATATTAAGGCTCGTTTACACTTGCCACTGGAGATACCGAAAGCGATTTCCGTCGCTCTAGTTACTCGGCATCGCTCTCGTCGCGCAACAAGAGCGATTGGTCTCGACCAATTTTGCACCTTTCATTTAGATACCAATGTAAAAACGTTTTCACGGATACTGAATGCATGGGCTAGAAAATGTCAATGCAAGCATGCATAATATACAACATGCGATGCGAAATAATTGAAGCCACAGGATAAGTGATGATATTTAGTTATTTATAAACAGACAATATATGAAAGAATACGAAGCCGTGTGTTATTTGTGCAAACTAAACCGTAATAGCTACACGAGCTTGGTTTAGAGAACCCCATACGGCGACTGGGGGTGCAAATCAAGAATACACGAACACCAACTTTTTCAGTGAATTAGGCATCGATAAAAATCCTAACAGTAAAAAGCACCGTAGTGTGTCGCTCGTGAACACGAAAACAGCGTTAGCAGCCAAGAAGTGGCCAAGAGATACTTGCGGCAGCACAGCCGGGTGTAATGCGCCAAACCAAAACGAGGTTGGGGAAAGGGAAGGCTGATACAGGGCAGCATGAGAGTACCACATCGTGCAGTCGATTCTAAGCGAATGGGTGCTTGCAAGAGCATTGGAGGTGTGAGAGAAAGTCTCAGGCCTCGTCATGTAATGACACTAAGGTGGTCGCCAGAGGCATTCGGAAGGCTTTGCAGCCCGCTGTGCCGACTAAATCGTGAAGACGTCACGCGGGCTTGGAGGGGGGTGGCCAGCAACGATAGGGATGTTTAAATGATACACACGCAAGGCAACTAGACGCTTCAACAGAGAAAATTTAGTGTCTAGGAACACACCTTAAACAAATGAAGCTTGAAGGACCACAGGCGGAGCCTAGCTGGTGAAGGAAGGCTGGCGGAGAAGTAGAAGTTGTCCCAGCAATTAAAAAAAAAGTCGGACTGGCTTAAAAAATTGCCTCCATCTCCCCGCGAGGGAACCCTGGTGTGATGCGGCGCATCTGGGGGTTCAATTGGCGTTTCCATTGGGTTGAAGGAGAGGAGACCGCGGAGGAGAGTCGCGCATGCGCGCACATGCGCACCGGAGCAGCTGCTAACGCAGCGTTAACGTAGCGAAGCGCGCGCCAACCAAGCGCGCCAGCTGTCGTTATGCTAATGCGCCGGAGTGAGAGTGTTGCACACAGCTGTGGGAGAGGCGAACGGAGGAGGGCTGCGGACGGACGCCGCCGCCGCCGACGACGACGCAGGGGGGACATGCCTCAGAGCAAGAGATGCGCCGCATCTAAAAGCCATTTCCAAATATTGTGCAGGAAAAGTGGTTTGCAATGTGAAAGCAAATGACCGCCCCAGAAATTCAGAAAGGACGCCTGCGCCTGCTGGTTTATAACTAAAGGCAGCCTCTGTGGCAGCAACTGCGTACTGGAAATTTATCTAGGTGAGCATTTCAGTACCTTTGAAAGAGGTACGTCGTCAACTCTCTTTATTTCTATTATTATCTGGTTACTGAGGATGGGGGCAGATAGAAAGGGGACATTTAACCGGGAAAGAGACGACTGGCCGTACATCGTCTACAGCCAGTGCATGGCTGATCGCGTGGATGTTTGTCGGCGATGATGTCATTGTTTCCTTTCTTTTAAGTTATAACAAGTATTCCATTGCACATTTGCAACTAAGTTAATTGATATTTGGTTCTGGGGAAATGAACCTAGTATAAAGTGTGAGGCTCAGGCTCACCAGTGAAGAAGCGACTAGCCAATGGAGGAAATCCGAAGCGAAGGAGGTTGCGAAGCGATGAAGAAGGAACTCGTGAGTATAATAACAGATTCGTACGGGGACGAGTGTATCGGCGCCACACGCTGGGTAGAGACACTGCCCCTCTCGCCCACCTCAATTATCGTATGACCCCAGGCACTTTCGTACACCCCGTAAGGATGCATATATTGCTACCGACCCTGTACGCAGCCGAATGCAAATCCTGTAATCAATTAGGTACGCTCTGCCATGTCATTGTGGACTGCAGGAAAAACCCCGACCTGCCACCCCTTCCAAATGCCCTTTCCCCTGAGCAGTGGGAGTAGCGGTCACCTGGAAGACCAAGCACTCCTTGTAACCCGGGCTACGACACGAACGGTCAACACATGGCTTCCTGAACTATAAGGACCCACCCATACATTTGCAGCACAATAAATGTTTACTCTCTCTCTCTCTCTCTCTCTCTCATCTTCGGAGGTGGGCAACACCCAGTGAATCGAATGGCTGATGATAGAAAAGGGGAGGACGTAGCAGGTGTTTATTTTTTTGGTTATGTATTTACTTTTGCTGCCCTGTTCTTTTTTTTTTTACGAGACCGCTACCTTCAAAATGCCCCTACCAGAGAAAAAGATTTAGTTCATCAGCTTGAAATATTTCTTTACTTAGACCTCCCTTCGCCCCCACACCCCCGAAAACCATCATAAAATAGAAAAAAATGAGCACAAGGCTATCCGCTTCATTTATGTGCCCAACACCGAAAACAGGCAAATACTCGTTTATTTTGCTTTTAACTTACATGAGAATGAAATCAACAAACGTAGATTTACCTGATTAACAGTTATGTGAATAAAATACTGTTGCATAATTTCTTCCATAATTTGATGGGCAAGCTACCCATCCGTTGTTGTTGCTTTTTTTCAGTTTAATTGCATGGGGCTGAATGGGATACCCCCTTCCATATATCGCCATCTCCGTGCAATCGCCACGCACTGACTGCGTCGCTGGGCACAATGAACGAAAGTCAATGACTTAAAAAATATGAGCTATCAACACCGGATTTCAGATCCTTCGCGATTGCTTCAATCGCGAATTGGTTGGTTAGTGCAACCATTCAAGGACTCTGGGGCAACCAAGGGAAATCGTGGCGGCTTAACTGTCTCGCCTATTGTTGGACACCTGAGCTGCTACCCCTTCCCCTTAACAGAGGCTTAATATGTACAGTTAGCTCCTCCGCACCAACCTTCATTTCATGTTTCCCACTTTCATTTTGTTTTAATTCTTTGACCCCGCTTCCTCAAGATTTAATCTCCCCCACATTTTGTATTTCAAGTCATTTTCACCTTGGTTTCCTTCTGAAAATATGTCAAGCGGACCGGGGTACACTGTCTCCGACAAGTCACCGCAAAGACACCAGAAAAGGCCACACATTTACTATGAAGTAACAAAGAAAACTGGGCGAGTTGGTAAGTGTTCATGGTAAAGCGAAGCGCCAAGAAAGAACGACAACCAGGAGGAACAAATAGCAATACAGAAGAACAAATAAGCGCTCCGTCCCGTTGTATTTGTTAATCCTGGTGTTGTTGTTTCTTCGCGTTCGTTTCACCATTTACCATGGCCCGTACACATCATCTCATGTGCGCAAAAACAAAAGAAAAAAAATTAAGACGGTAGCTGAGGCTGACAAGAAAAGTTGCCAAAGAGAAAGTCGGCACCAGAATCCCGGGACGCTCGCCGCCGAGTCTGCACACAAAGCAGCCGCGTCGGCGGATTGCCTCGAAAGCGCGTCATCCCTATTTCATATTTGCCGCGCTTTCGAGGCGCTTTTTCAAAGAAAGTGCTACGAGTTGTGCCGCGCCTCCGCCAGATGGCGCCACGGGTCCCGCGACCGAGAGAAGACGCAATGAAACATCCCCCTCGCGAGGGGCACGATCAAATGCAGAGCATTTCCGGGGGCGCACGACGTTAAGTAGTTTGCGTTACGTTAATGTTGTTGCACGTGTGGCAACTGCTGACGGGAGAGCGCTCGTCAGCAGTAATTTGAATGAGTCAACAATATAAGGCGCGTTGGTAGCGTCCCATTCTGTGTCGGCTTTGTGAACAAAAGGCACCGTCATCCATTCGATAACGTTCGTGCTGGTGTAATTGCCGCCCTAACTCTGCGGCTGTGCCAGCATTACGATGCCACTAGCTCACACTTGCCGGCAGAACATGCTTACGCCATGCTAGTGTAAAGGCCGTAAGCGCCTATTTTTCTGCATGCGTGAAGCCACTATTGTGCACGACGAATACCCTGCAATCATCTGATATGATCCTGTATATATCTCTGTAAATAAAGTGTTTGTTATTAAAAAAAAATCGGCTTTGTGGCGCAGTGGGTAGAGCACCATGTACATTGCGTTCCGCCCGCAGGGTCGAGGGATCGAAACCGGGCGCCGGAGAGTTTTTTTTTTTTCTATAGTAGGGAGGGGTGCGGTGCGGACTACGGACGTCAACGCGGGTGACATCGTGAGTTACTGAAATGCTCTGCATTTAAAAATCCACGTGGAAAGCCGCCGAGGACACATCACCAGAGTCTCGTTGGCGCTGATGCCTCCCCCGTACTCTTCTCGTCTGCCACCCTAACAGTGACCGTGGAAGTGATCAAGGGGCTCTGTTAGCCCCACTAGAGTGAACTAGAATTATTCTAGTTCACTCTAGCCCCACTGTCGCCCCATTGAAAAACAAGCTCGCTCGCTACACCCCTGTGAGCGTCGCAGTCATACCGACATCACCCCCTCTGGAGGAGTCGTTCCTTGTTCGCCTCCGCTCACATCCTCGACTCCCGCGACATTCCTGGATGCCGAAATTCTCCTCGTTTTCTTCCATTATACCGGGAAGCAAATCTAAATAGGCTGGTGTGTACGTAAATTGAACAGGCCAAAGCTGTGGTTTCGTATCGTCTTCCAATTTCCGACGTCCGCATTACACATTAGAGGGGCACAAGTGGCAACCCCCTCCCTTTACCGAGGGCCTTGTACCGTGTGCCCAGAGCCCCCCCGGGCCCCGCTTAGCGACGCCACTGGTCGATACCAAACGAATGGATGCTTGCACTGGAGGTGTGAGAGAGTCTTAGGCCTCGTCAGGAAACGACACTGAGGTGGTCGCCAGAGGTGTTCGGAAAGGCGTTGTGATTTGCAAATAAACAAAAGTCGGACTGGCAAAAAAAAAAAAAACTATTTCCAAATATTGTGCAGGAAAAGTGGTATAACATGTGAAAGAAATTGACCGCACCAGAAATTCGGAAAAACCGCCTGAGCTTAATGGTTTGTCACTAAAAGCAGCCTTTGTGGCAGCAACTGCATGCTGGAAATTTCTCTAGGTGAGCATTTCAGTACGTTTGAAATAGATACATTGTCTGGTGTCTTTATTTTTATGGTTATCTGGTTATTGAGAATGGAAGAAAGGGGACGTTTAGCGGGGAAATAGACGACTGGCCGTACACGAGTCATCTACGCGACCGGTGCATGGCTGGTCGTATGGATGTTTGTCGGCGACGATGGCGTCGTTTCCTTTCTTACGTTGTAAAAAATATTCCATCACACATTTGCAAATAAGTTAATTGACATTGGCGTCTTGGGAAAATGAACTCAGTATAAAATGTGATTGTTCGGGCTTACCAGTGAAGCAGCCACCAGCCAATGGAGGAAATCCGAATCGAAGGAGGTTACGGAGCGATAAAGAGGGAACTCTTGAGTAAACTATCAGATTCGTACGGGCCTGAGGGTATCGGCGCCGTACGCTGGCTCACAACCGTTCGGTCGTGCCCATCCCGATATATTGGTGACAACGATTTTATTCACGTCGTTGTGCAGTCGACTAGCTCAAGACGACTCCTAGAGTAATCAACCTTTTCGCAGTAGCTAAGGAAATATTATCGCCCTCTCCAACCAAAAGTAATAACCAAGAACAAGACTTTTGGGAACCAGCTCGATTCCATCTTCAGGGGTGACTGGGGTCACGGTGTAGCGCCGGTCACTAACAGAGCGCCTCGCTGTTGAGCGCGGTGCCCGCGTGTACACAAGTGGGAGGGTTCGGAGCGAAGTATTTATGTTTTAGATGCGACTGCATCTCATTCACTCGCCTTGTCCCTCCATACGGCGTTATTGTTGTCCGTCCACACCACTCCCCCATTCTCCTCGCCGCGCGAGCTGCGCTCTCCGCCGCTCACCCCCTCTCCTCTCCGATAGCGAACACTCTCTCGCGAGGGTCATTGGATTGGATTCGATTGGATTGGCTTGGCTTGGATTTGGATTGGATTGGAATAAAGTGGATTGTGTTGGATTGTGTTGCGTCATAGCCGCGCCACGTTGCGTCATAGCCGCGGCAGGGGGTTCACGGCACGTTTCACGCGATGGGAGAATCAACCTAACGGAAACAACAACGGAACCTCCTATGCGTCGCATCTACACAGGGGTTCCCGCGAGGGGAGGTGGGAGTAATTTTTTGCATCTTTTTCTCCAGTTGGTCACGCTTCCGGAACGTTTCACCTAAGTTTGTTTTGCGATCTGATATTTCGCAGATGCAGCGATGGCGTAGAGGTAGAACACCCGCCTCGCGTGCAGAAGGACCGTGGTTCGAATCCCGGTGCCGGACAATTCTCACCGGATTAAAAAAAAAAGATCCGCATATTGATGGAATTGCAGAAAGGGGCTTGGGGTGCGGCCTGACCCCGGCGACCATTGCCGGCAATGCACTCCCTCACATGAGCAGGATTGGCCACCCTGGTGTAGTAACGGCCACAACCTCCCATGAATACGCCAATTAACCCACGGCCCTCAGTCCCCAGCGGCTGCGAAGCAACTGACCACGGCGGCGGTCAGACCTGTGACGCAGCAGAGGGTGCTAAGAATCCCTGGATCCGGACAGGCCGCCAATGGAATCTGAACCTGGCAACGCTTAACGCGCGAACCTTATCTAGCGAAGCAAGTCTCGAGGAATTAGAGGGCATTAAATGGGAAGGGCTTAGCGAGGCTAGGAGGGCAGGCGAAGCCTTTACGGTGCTGAAAAATGGACACGTCCTATGTTACCGTGGTCTAGAGGGCAGAAGAGAACTCCGAGTGGGACCTCTAGTCCATAAAAACATAGCTGGCAACATAGACGAACACTATAGCATTAACGAAAGGGCAGCAGGTCTTGTAATTAGGCTCAATAAGATGTACAAGCTCAAGGTGGTGCAGGGCTACGCGCCCACATCCAGCCACGACGACCAAGTAGTGGAACGCTTCTATGAAGATGTGGAATCGGCAATGGCTAAAGTAAAAACACAGTATACCGTGGTTATGGGGTACCTCAATGCTAAAGAGGCAAGAATCAGGCTGGAGACAAGGCAGTTGGGAACTATGGTCTGGGCTGTAGAAATAGCAGGGGGGACCTACTAGTTGAGCCTGCAGAACGGAATAACCTACGCATAATGAATACCTTCTTCTGTAAACGGGAGAGTCGGAAGTGGACCTGGAGGAGCCCGAATGGGGAGCACAAAAATGAAATAGACCTCATATTATGCGATAACCCTGGCGTCGTGCAAGATGTGGAAGCACTCGTAAGGGTAAGGTGCAGTGACCACCGTATGGTAAGATCTCGAATTAGGCTAGATTTGAGGAGGGACCGCAACAAGCTAGTACGAAAGAAGCCGATAAATGAGCTAACAGTAAGACGTAAAGTAGAAGAATTCAGGACTGCGCTGCAGAACCGATATTCCGCTTCTAACGAGGAAGCCGAGTTTACGACCAAGGAAGCCAGCGCCAACCTTACACGCATTCTCAGTAGAAGTCGGGGGCACTATGGCTAGACAGGATACTGGTAAACCTTCACAGGAGACGAAATATCTAATCAGGAAACGGCAAACCATGACAATCTCTACCGCAGCTGACAGAATAGAACTAGCGGAGCTCTCGAAGTTAATCAATAAGCGCAAGACAGCTGACATACGGAAGTATAATATGGAGAGGATCGAATACGCTGTAAAGAATGGAGGTAGCCTGAAAGCAGTGAAGAGACGTATTGGCGTGGGGAAAAATCAGATGTATGCACTTAATGATAAGCAAGGCAATGTCATCACAAATAGGGATAAAATAGTCACAGTGGCCGAGGAGCTCCATAAGGATCTGCACAGTAGCCGGGACATCCAGGATAATGCCGAACGATACAGTAGCTCAGAGGAGATAGACATCCCACCAGCAACGACCGAAGAAGTAAGGAAGGCCTTGAAAGAAATGAAAGGGGGCAAAGCACCTGGTGAGGATCAGATAACAGCAGACCTCTTGAAGGATGGCGGAGAAATTGTACCTGAAAAACTGGCAAACCTGTATACGCAATGCCTAATGACCGCAATGGCACCGGAATCTTGGAAGAACGCGAACATCATCCTAATCCATAAGAAAGGCGACATGAAGGACCTGAAAAATTACAGTCCGATCAGCTTACTGTCAGTCGTCTACAAGGTATTTACCAAGGTAATCGGTAACCGAATTTCTGCAACCTTTGATTTCAGTCAACCTAAAGAACAAGCAGGGCTCCGTAAGGGTTATTCAACAATGGACCATATTCACACGATCAATCAGGTGATAGAGAAGTGCGCTGAGTATACTGAACCCCTATATATAGCCTTCATAGATTATGAGAAAGCATTTGACTCGGTCGAAACCCTAGCAGTCATTCAGGCATTACGGAACCAGGGGGCAGATAAGCATTATGTAAGAATACTAGAGGATTCTACTAGAGCTACCATCATCCTCCATAGGGAGAGCAGTAAAATACCTATAAGGAAGGGTGTCAGACAAGGAGACACAATCTCTCCAATGTTATTCACAGCATGTTTACAAGAAGTATTCAGAACATTGGATTGGGAACAGGTGGGAGTAAGGGTTAATGGAGAATACCTCAGTAACCTCAGATTTGCTGATGACGTTGCCTTGCTAAGTAACTCGGGGGACGAATTGCAAAGCATGCTTTCCGCACTGGGTGAACAGAGTAGAACCGTGGGCCTGAAAATTAATATGCAGAAAACTAAAGTAATGATCAATAACCTCGGGACAGCACAGCGGTTTGAGTTAGGTGGCGAGGCAGTGGAAGTGGTAAGCGAATATATCTACTCAGGCCAAGTTGTGACCCCAGATCCCAACCATGAGGCAGAGATAATTAGAAGGATCAGAATGGGGTGGGGTGCATATGGCAGACATTCTCAGATAATGAATAGCAGACTACCATTGTCGCTGAAGAAAAAAGTGTATGACAGCTGCATCTTACCGGCACTAACCTACGGGGCAGAAACCTGGAGGCTCACTAAAAGGGTTCAACTTAAATTGAGAAAGACTCAGCGGGCAATGGAGCGGAAAATGATAGGTGTAACATTAAGGGACAAGAAGAGAGCGGAGTGGGTCAGGGAGCAAACTGGTGTTAAAGACATATTAGTAGAAATTAAGAAGAAATGGACGTGGGCAGGGCATGTAATGCGAAGGCAAGATAACCGTTGGTCATTAAGGGTAACAGGGTGGATCCCTAGAGAAGGCAAGCGCTGCAGGGGGCGGCAGAAAGTTAGATGGGCAGATGAGATGAAGAAGTTTGCGGGGATAAATTGGCCACAGTTGGCACAGGACCGAGGTTTTTGGAGAATAATGGGAGAGGCCTTTGCCCTGCAGTGGGCGTAGATAGGCTGGTGATGATGATGATGATGATGATGATAATTTCGCAGTACTGGGCGACGGCTTTGCAGCCGGACGTCGTTGTTGCGCTGCCTGACTCGTTCCAGTACATCTTTCCTCTCCCGGATGCATGGGGAGGGGCACTCAGCTCAAAAATCTTGTATACGACACCGGACGTCCTGTCCTTTGTCGCACAGTCTTTGACATTTTTTCTATAGTAATGTTCACAAAGCCCTCAACAGAACGCTTTCACTAGCACATAAACTGCCCCTCTCGCCCACCTCAATTATCGCGTGTGTAAGGTCCACTTAAGAGATTAGCGACCAGGCGCCCGAGCTGCGCGTGGGAACCCGCCGCCCTGTCTGACGACGTAGCCCTGCCATCACTGCAGAGCAGTCGACGCTAATTCGTCACGGCGCGCACGGGAGACGGATCGTCTGGCCCACCGCATACCTCAGGGTTAATCCCCCATTGAGAAAGCAGACGGCGCCGCCGAATTCCGGGAACGTCTGCCTGACGTGCGGGGGTGGTGGGGTATACCGGCGTCGGGATGAGCTCCACACGAGACTCCATTGTGTCGCGCACTGGTCAGAATGACGCACTGTCGCCGTCTTTCGCTTTCACCCCGCGGGGTCGCCTGAACTTGAACTTGCTCGTCTGCGAGCGTGCCGTTGACCCAAAGATAGCGGAGCCTCATTGATTATTCCGTGACGTGCTGAGTGACAGCTGTCTACATGAATTTAGGCACTCCCTTGCGCGTGTACGAAACCTACAGGGGCGTTCCCGAGAGAGGGTGATCTGGAGGTTTTATAAGACCGAACTTGGCCGTTGGAAATCGTTCTTGTCTGAGCGCTGAGCTGGAAGTTCCCGGCGAGACAAGGAGTCTCGACCGTTAACGCTAGGTTGGGAGTTGTGAGCCCTCTAGTCGAGGTTAAGATCGCGTCGGAGGTTTAGGGTGCAGCGCCGCACCGGGCAACTAGACGGATCTTGCGGCGAGACAGGGTCTCGGCCGTTGTTTCTCGAGCAGTTTGTGTACGCTTTGAGAATAGGAGGGTTGACGAAGTTGAGGAGCTCGAGTGAGTTGTGCGCACTCGGAGCTAGCGTCTAGCGGAAGTTTGAAGTTTTTCTTTTTATTATTCATGTACTCAGTTTTCGTACTGTAAATAGCTGTATATAAACTCTTCGCTTCATTTAATCAACCCCAACGCCTTGAGTTCGTCAGTTCGACCGCCATCTTCAAGAACTTCAACACCATCGCCCAGCCAGCCCCCTGCCAAATCAGCCGGAGCCCGGGCGATTGGGTTCCTGATCGACACCGGACTTCGGGGAAACGATCTTTACTGCGTGGTTCCCCGACAATCTTCTAGGGTGGGAGCACTCAGCGGATCGAATGCCTAATGGTAGAGAGTGGGTGACGTACCAGGTGTTTATCTTTTTGTTATGCAGTTATGTTGTTGCCTTGTCCCTTTTAGATGCAACGCATCTCTTTAACTCGCCTTGTCCCGCGTTGTCGCGGCGTAGTCCGCATCCCTCCCCCATTCTCCTCGCCGCGGCAGCTGCGCGCTCCGCCGCTCTCACCGCAGCGCCATCTGTGCGTCAGCGCGCAGCTTGCGCTCGGCTGCGCTCGCTCCCGTCGCCGTGCCAGCTGTGCGTTAGCGCGCAGCTTGCGCTCGGTTAAAAAATTTACACCATCTTCCCGCGAGGGGAACCATGGGGTAGATGCGACGCATCGGGGGTGAACATGCTGCGTAAATAGGATACACAACAACAGCAATCCACACGCTGACATCGCTAACATAACGGAAACGCAAGGCAACCCTCGATGCGTCGCATCTACCCCATGGTTCCCTTCGCGGGAAGATGGTGTAAATTTTTTACTCATCCATCTACCTTGAAAGATGAACCTACCAAAGCAAAATATTTAGGTCATCACCTTCAAATATTTCTTTACTTAGAACTCCGTGGGACGCCCACACGAAAACCATGATAAAATAGAAATAAAATGAACACAACGCTATCCACTTTATTTATGTGCGCAACGCAAATACTCATTTATATTGAGTTTAACTTACAGGAGAATGAAATATAAAAAAACGTAGATTTACTCGATTAACAGTTAGGTAAATAAAATAAATGCCTACACAACTGTTCTATTTCTCGCATAATTTGTTCGACAAGCTACTCGGCCGTTGTTCTTTTAGTTTAATTACTCGGGGCATCATGGGTTACGCCTCTTCCATATATCGCCATCTTTGTGCAATCTCCATGTACTGGCTACGTCGCTGGGCACGATGAACGAAAGTGAACAACTTAAAAAATATGGGCTATCAACACCCAATTTCAGATCCTTCGCGATTGCTTGGTTAATGCAAGCACTGAAGGAATCTGGTGCAACCAAGAGAAATCGCTACGGCCCATTGGTCTCGCCCATTGTTGGACGCCTGAGCCCCCCCCCCCATCACCCCCAGCCCCTCATTTTACTTGCGCCCCTTCCCAACAGAGGCTTAATTTGTACAGTTAGCTTTTCCGCACCAACGTTAATTGCATGTTTCACACTTACTTTCATTTCATTTTAATTCTCAGTCCCCGCTTCCTCAATATATTCAATCTTCCCCATATCTTTTTCAAGTCATTTTCACCTTGGTTTCCTTCTGAAAATATGGCAAACGGACCGGGGTACGCGGTCTCCGACGCGTCCCCGCGAAGACTCCAGAAAATGCTAAACATTCACCATGAGCCCGTACACAACATCTAATGTGCGTAAAAAAAAGCCACGTGGAAAGCCGCCGAGGACACATGACCAAAGTCTCGTTGGCCGTGATGCCTCCCCCCTTCACCCCTCCCCTCCCCCTCCCCCTCGTACTGCTCTCGTCCGCGCCAACAGTTGTCCTGGACGTAATGAAGGGACTTTGTTTAGCCCCTAGCTGTGGTCCCATTGAAAAACAAGCTCGCTTGCTACACCCCTCCGAGCGTCGCAGTCATACCGACGGCGCCCCCTCTTCAGGAATCGTTCCTTGTTCGCCTACGCTCACACTGCAGCCAAGTAACTCCTCAAGCGGCGCCCAATCCATCCTCGACTACCGCGATATTCCTGGTTGCCAAAAGTATACTCGCTTTCTTCATTGTACCAGGAAACAAATTTGAATAGACTGGTGGGGACGTTAATTGAACAGGCCAAAGTTGTGGTCTCGTTGCAGTCGTTTTCCATTTTTCTACGTCCGCATTACACATTGTAGGGGCACAAGCGGAACCCCCCCCCCCCCCCCCCCCTTTACCGAGGGGTTGGTACCCGAGGCCCATGGCCCCCCGGCCCCCCCTTAGCGACGCCACTGAAAGGCACAACGCTCAGGTAGTCCGACAGACGCCGTTGCGTTAGAACACACAAATGACACATTCTTAGAGAACGTGTAACACTACGTCGCACGCTATTTTTAATACGCTGCAGTTTAGTTAGTACGCTTTATTTCGTTGCACAGTGCTGTGGCTCTTTAGGTAACTAGGTTTTGCTGCGTTGTTGCCTGTTTACTGCGCTAACCATCATGTTTGCACACGCTAGGCGCTCGCCAAGCGCGTGGCCAAAATGCGCTTTTATCCGTCTGCTAAAGCTCGGCCTCCGATGGGCTTTCCGTGTGACGTTACTTCCGGTCGCCGTTTGCTTGGCGCTCTATCAATCTTTCAGCCGAGTTGCCGATGAGTGGCCGATAGCTCGGAAGCCAATGGGGACCCATGGTGTTTCCAATCATTGGCAATCGGCCTCTGCTCTTGGGCTTCCCCGTTTGTCCACTTTATGCTGTGGCCAGATGTTCAGTTGCAGGCTTCTTCGATTGTGGTCACTCCCACAGCTGTTTTTCTTCTCGTCAATGCGGTTATACATGGAATGTTTTGAGGATGGCCTCTTTGTTATAGAGGACATAGGCGATGGCTGACTTACTTGAGCGGCAGGACCATGTGCACCTCCCTTGACATGCTGCTTCAAGTTTCGCTATTTGGAGCCCAATAGCGTTCACGGAAACAAACTGCCTCCAAGGCTCTCGTCACGATATGGTGCTGTCACTTTAAATGAGGGGGTCATAAATAATTCCCTGTATTGAGAGGATTGGACTGAGGTAGTGCCATGGGAATAAACAGGCGAAACGGAGGTCAACGTGGAAGCGGTGGCGACTTTCCTACTGTGAATGCAAAACTCCTAACGGGGTTCCGTGACGCTGCCTTCCCGTCTCTCGCGTTGGTATAGTAGCATTGTGCTCGATCCTGTAAATTCATTTGAAATAATTCAAGTAAGCATTTTGAGTACTTCTTTATTTTGCCAGGGCTCCCGTCACGATATGGTTCTGTCACTTTAAATGAGCGGGTCATAAATAATTCTCTGTATTGAGCGGATTGGGCTGAGGCAGTGCCATGGGAATAAACAAGCGAAACGGAGGTCAACGTGGAAGCGGTGGCGACTTTCTTATTGCCAATGCAAAACTGTTAACGGTGTTCCGTGACGCTGCCTTCCCGTCTCTCGCGTTGATATAGTAACATTGTGTTCAATGCTGTAAATTCACTTGAAATCATTCAAGTAAGCATTTTGAATTCGTGTACATGTGAGAAAGCACCGCGCAACATGCCTGTGAGTTATCCACAGCAAGTACGCAAAGCAGATAGCAGGATAGAACGCGACAGACTGTGCAACGAAACGGACATCAACGTAGTAGCTGTTTCACATCGCGTCGCGCAGGAACAAACCGCTACAACAAGCTAACATGCAAACACCAAAATCAGTAGCGGGATCCAGCTACTTATTATGCAAAAACGGGCAGGGTGATACTGCCCTTTATAGAGCAAAAGCTTTCGTAGTGGGACCGATGGCGTTCTGTGAAAAAAACTAATACATTTTCACATATACCGGTTGCTATACCGAAAATTGCTGATAACATCTCTGGACACACGGCGCGTGCGTGAAACCGGGGAACGCCTATAAAGTCTCTCTCTCTCTCTCTGAAACCGGGCTTCCATTGTGTCAAAACGGTTACTTGAAAATCGCGAAAAACGATTTTAAATAAGACTTCACACGCGTATATCACGGAGTACAATAGTATATCTTTATCTCATAAACCACTTAACCGTGCACATTTAGATCATTCATAGATGCATTTACTTAGTGCTCCAAACATGGTCGCATAGGTTCGTTGTTCGCTTGCGATTTGGGTGTTTGAAGGTTTGGCGATTGGTTGGACGCACTTTCAGCGAAATTTGGATGCACTTTTAGCTTTCGCACTTCTCTCTACTTTCATTAGGAATGGATAGTAAATGTTTGCACTAGAAGGGTAGTTTTTCTGCACGAGGTATGTAACCAACCTGCTACCACCTCCCGAATCGGTGACAAGTGCCACATTTTGCATACTTGCGTATGATAACGTCAGATTCATGTTGCGTTCCTCGATAACTAGATACAGCACCTGAGGCAGTTTTTACGTCGAGGAATTAAAAAAATGGAATTGAACTGCACGTCCATTCCAGGAGTTGGAATGGGCTAAATTCTGTCATTCCGAGGAAGTGAAAGGAATGGAATCATGACAAGTTCAAATTCCTCGGAATGGATTTGGAATAGAATGGGAACGCCCATTCCGCAACACTGGTTGGATCCGCATGCTCTGCTCATGTGCCGCTGCATACTGGAGCGGAGGACTATCACAAAGTGATCATATGTAACTGCCGCGCCACTTCTGTGGCTGTTCTCAAGCTTTTCGGCGACTGCCTGACTGGACCAGTCGCCGAAACCAGGTAAGTACTCGCGGTTTCACGTGGAAAGCTGTCACTATTCTTCTGGCCACCATGAGTGAAGTGCAGGAGCAGGCGGTTGTGGTCGCTCCCCAGGCTGCGCACGCCAGGCTCGTCAACATACATTTGGAGAAGGCCAGTAAGACGGGAAGACAACAACGCATAATCAATTGTTATATCACTGCCACGCGCCAACCAGGTGATATGCCTTTGACAGAGTGTTAACAAAAGTTTGCGATTGCTAGCTGCAAGTCTTCAGCCAACCGAAACAGCAACCGGCCATTTGTATCGGTGAATTTATCTAGTGGAGTTACGTGACCATCGAAATCGTCTGTAAGGATGATTTCTTTGTTTTTGGCCCATTTTCTTGCATCATTTAGGACGCAGGCGAGCAGTTCCGGGTTAGCGGATGGTGCATTTATAAAACAGACAGGTACAGGACGCATACTGCCGTAGGTACACCCATAAGTTCGCCTTCAGCCCACAGGTGGTCACGGCAATCCCCATTTTGACGTTTCCGCTGGAGGCTGAGTCACCAAAGCAAGCCCACACCTGTACCTTTGCCGTCATTTCCCGATCTATTCTGGCCTGTACAGCACCAATCCTGGTGAATGGGCGGTTGCGCGTCATCACGGAGGTGTGTTTCTGCTACTGCGTAAACAGACATTCCTTCCTCGTCAAGAGAACGATACAGTTCTGCCGATTTCTGGGTACGCCGGCCACAGTTCATATTAAGGAGGCCTACTTTTACACACCTACGATGTGCTCTTCGACGACAGCGGTGGGTTCGCTGTAGCTTAATTGATCTTCCTACTGCACGCACTGTTGGGCCATGTGGTGGTAAAGGAAGGCGCCGACTAGTCGGAACAGGCCGAAGCTTGCACTGGGTAAACCCGATTTCTGCGGGGGTGTTGGCCACAGCTGCGGTAGAGGTAAATGTTGGGCAGGAGGAGGAGGCAGGGGCCGGAGTATTGTTCCAAACCCTTGGGGGACCCGAAGTGTCGCAAAAAAGGGGTTGGGGGCGGTGACGTCCCAAGAGAACACCAAGGGCCATTGTGGAGTTGCCTTGTACTGTACTTGGTGCTGTGGTTGGCGTGGTGCGTTGACACTGTCGTCGTTTTCAATTGCCCTGTGCACTAGTGACGCAAGAGACTTGCGATGCTTCTTCGGCATTTTGGAGTCTTGCGAAGACTGCGGAGACTGCGGAGACTGCGGTTTCTGAGCCGTCGTGCGGTGGAATCGATGACCTAAAAAACTTTGAGTGGCTTCAAAAATCTTTTCATCGACAAAGCTGATACCGTGAGGACTGAAGCGCACGCCCTCTTTTTCCCACATCGTGGCGACTCGACCTTTGTTCAGGTTGATGAACCTATGTCGGGCCAGCTTTCACCATCTTCGCAGCTCGGCATTGGCCAGCAGAACGGCGGCCCGTACCTCTTCGCCTGGTTGGACATCAAGCATGGAGCATGCCAGCAACCTGGCCGAGCGGTCTGTGCCACCATCCAGCGCACGCATCACTTGCTCGGGCTGGCCTTGCATCACTTCGGTGAACCCGGCGTGTACAAGCGTCGCTGAATTGGCAGAGCTTTGCTGTCGTAATTGATTCCCTGGCTGTTGCCACTGAGCGGTTCCCTTTCCGGTACATCCACCCCACTGATTTAGGCAACTCGATTGCTCTTTGTATGGATGTGGCAATGGCGCCCGCGTTTGCGTCCCCAACAATGATGACCTCACGGTCGACACTCTGTGCAGGGAAGATGCATTTGTCGCCAGGGCCTGGATGTGACCTCGATGCTCGGTGTTGTTGGGAGGAGTGCGTTTCTCCGCGCGGCTGTTGCTTGGATGACGGTGACAGGGGTGTCCGAGAGCCTGTACCGATTTTTGCATCGGCATCATTGTGGCTCAGCGGCCCTCGGCTGCTTATCTGTGAACAGTGCAGGCATCTAGTATCCGAGTTATCTTGCGCAGGGCGACAGGCTGCACAACGACTGGGGTTTCTACTTCAGCTCCATCAGGTTTTTCCACAGCCGGCACAGGAGAAGGCCCAACAGAGATGTCAAGAGCGCCGAGCGTTACTATCTCTTGACCTTGTCTCAGCCCCCGATCGGCAGGAACACTGTGCGATGTGTGATGCCGGTGTTGACTCTAGGATACCCGGCTCGTGCCTCGGATCCCCTTCTTCGGAAATCGTGGTCTCCGCCTTAGAACTGTTGTCCACAGTGGGGCGGAGCTGTGCGGTCAACTGCAGAACTTTTTCTTGCAGCTGCATTACCACTCTTCTGAGCTCGGCTGCATCCAGTTTAAGAGCTAGAACTGCAGCGCTAGATGAGCAGATATTGCAGACGAAGCTTCCTGGCGGTTCCGCATGGAGTCCTGCATCCAGATACGCCCACCTACGGCACTGCACCTGCTGTGCGTGACGTGCGTCATCATCTTCTCACCGCGTCGTAGTCTTCACCATTTCTCTGAGTTCGCCGAGCGGCATGCGCACGAAGTCGGCGGCACGGGAAACAGGTTTGCGGGAGGACGGCGAGGGCTGGTTTTGGGAGCAAGCCTGCACCCCACATGCAGTCGCTCATCGATTCGCGGCTTCGCGCCCAGGCTATGCCTGGCCACGGTGTCTTTCTGGGGTAGTATGTCGAAAACTCTCACTAATCTGCTGCCCTGTCCGTGATCTCAGTAACACGGGAAATTCGAAAAACTGAACTGCAAGGCTGAGAAACGCTGGCGCCATCTCTCGACCCCCGGATAAACCCGCGGAGCCATGCGAGGCGGGGCACCGCGCGTCGGCACCCAAAAAAAAGAAAAAAAAAACTCCCACCTCCCCTCGCGGGAACCCCTGTGTAGATGCGACGCATAGGCGGAGCGGCGAAGGGACCTCGTTTTATAGCGCGCATAACGTTGAGGGGACTGCGTAAGCCGGTCCCAGTAGATGACAACGTTGGCGTACTTGTAAAGCGGCGTGGACTCTAGGTGTTTGAGCAAAGCGTGGATGTTGCTTCGCCGGAGAACGGCACACCGGTTATATGCGCAGCGCGCCCGAAGCAGAGGAAACCGCGGAAGAGAGAGTACTGCACATGCGCCGGCCCCAGCGCGTCTGCCGCGGCTATGACGCAACGTGCCGCGGCTATGACGCAACACAATCCAACACAATCCACTTTAATCCAATCCAATCCAATCCAAATCCAATCCAAGCCAAGTCAAGCCAATCCAATCCAATACACGCCAATACAATAGAATCCAATCCAATGCCCCTCGCGAGAGTGTGTTCGCTATCGGCATGGAGGAAAAAAAAGCTTAGGAGAGGCCCCCAGCTCCCCAGCTATTGGCGGTGAGCGCGAACACAGGCGGCGCTGCGAAGCGCGCCTCCGTGACGTCGGCTTAGGGATTCTCGCATTTGTCGTCTGCTTCACTCAGGCTCGCTCTCCCTGCTGTTTCTTTGCGCTCAGTCAACGTCTGATGCTTGTCCGCACCAGAATTGGCGTGCGGGTAACTTTTTATCATAGTAATAGGCTTAAAATCGCATACACTAGCTCCTGGTGTCAGTTAAAGTATAGTTTTGGATACCGCTACGGAAGAAACATTGCCGGCGTCGCCCCATTCCTTGCGAAGCCGGTCCTGTCCGGAGCGCGAAGAGTCGGAGCTAGGCGTTAGCTTCTCAATTAAGCAATCTTTCGAACAAAAGGAACAGTCAGCTGCTAATAACCGACAACAGCGAAAATGGAAGCCCAAAACAAATTCTAGGCCTTCACGGCTGTTGGCTTTAGCAGAAGGCATTACGATTCCGGGTGATCATTCCTCGTAACAATATGTAAGGTAAAGCAGTTTTTGCAACCCCGCCGAATGCTCGAACGTGTTGTGTCACATCACTTTACGTTGTCAAAGCATGAAAGTTTGCCGACATGCACTATGGGCTGCAAAAACGGTAGGTTGAGTTCCAAATAACCCACTGTGTATACAGGCGCGTGCTGATTTTATACCAGGCATCTAACCAGTATGTACGTTTATTGAGCAAAACGAGTCACGTCTACGTTAAATATACAGTAACACTATGTTTTTTCAGACCTGGAGGGATATTTCGGTACATTTTCCACAACCATATCTTCCCGATATTCGGATATGCGTTATAGGAAAACTGCACTCAAGAGGAGGAGGAGTAGGAGGAGGGGGAAAAAACTTTATTTTACAATTAAATCGAGCTGGTTAGTGGGCTCGGTCCTCAGTCCAGGACAAGAGAGTAAAAATAATTTCCTTCAATTCATAGAAAGCCATCCCGAATAGAATAGGATTTGTTCTTTGCGCCTGGAAGGGTTGGAAAACAATAAAGAGCTACTTGGAATTATTATTCCTCGGTTTCTATTCTTGTAATATATGCAGGTATACTATTTATTGCGTTATTTAGCGAGTATATCATGCCTTCAACACCGTAATCATGTCACCATTGTTCGGGTTGAGAGTCAGTTCGTTATGATAACGATATGATTACGATAGAAATGCGGAGCACAAAAGCCGCTTTCGAGTACTGTGAACAACGTTGTTTAGGGCGCGATCGCGGTGGCGTAGCACAAACCTTCTCATTGTATTTGCATGTGAATAAACAAAGCACGCTGCGGATATGCACATTCTTGCACGCAGCCGTAATGAAGGCCAATTTGTGAAGAAGGGAATGTATGCCATACAACATGAAGGAAATATCCACACGATCTTTGTGAGCCTCCCAAACATCCCAAAACCTCCTAATAAGACATTTGTTACGGCGAGAAAAATTAATGCGTTGGGCAGAAAAAAAAAGCAAGAAACATTAATCTGATAAAAGATAACAACAACGAAAGAAATAGATGAAAGCTGCTTTATTTCCTGCTGTGCGATGCGCGTGTGGGGCCGCTGCTTGGTACGTAGCATTAGACTGTTGAGTCTTCATAAGAGCATCTAAAAAATACTGCAGGGAAGCCTACGCATTTTGAATACTTATCGAGGAGCTCTGATCGCTGATCCTCGCGAATAAGCTAGAAAGGACGAGTTACACACGATCTTCTGGCCGATGCTCTGAAGAAAGTTGTTCTCTATCTCTTCGTGTGTTGCAAACTTGGGGGGATACAGCTTGATATTATTTAGATGCGTCTGAAGCTTGCAAAATAACTGAGTCACTAGAAATACTCTTTTCAACGCACTACAGCAACAAAGCGGGCGATTTCTAGCACAGGCACTGCTGCCCCTCACAAGCGGAGTGTAGCAGACGACAGCGGCGCGAGTCCCTAAGCCGACGTCATAGCCAGGGGGCGCCACTCAAACATCTCACCGCCAATCCCCGCGCATTGGCAAAAGTGTGGAGGAAGTCACGTGTTTTCGGCGGCCATTGGAAGTCGCGTTAGCAACGGCGTCCTAGCAACAGCCCGCCCGCCGTTCGCCAGTCATGGAGGAAAGGCAGCGCCTGCCTTGTCGTCCGATTGCGAAGATTGCTGCTTCGCTTTGCTGCGCTGTGGTCTTGCGGAACTCGAAAAGGATGCTGCGAGTTGCGACAGCTGCGCCGATGTGAATATGTCATTTAATTTCTACTTGCAAGTGCACCTTGTACCGCGTCAAGCTATTGCTCCGGTCGCGATCACGACGCGCCTATTGAAGGGCAGATATCGTGAACGCGCCGTCCCGTCGTACGCGCGGACACCCGTCTGGTAGATTTTCGGGAAGTGATACACGGTGTGCAGTACGTAGGCGACTTGCAACCGAACGATTCGCAACTCAATTTTTTGGTTATCGCCGCTGCAATATATAGTTTGCTAGGCCGGCAAAGCGCGGCAGTGCTTTTGCAACTGTTACAAGGTAGATTCCCAGTTGATATAATTCCATCGTCCTATTACCTTAGTAGGTGTCCATCTGTTGACTGGAAGAGTGCTGGATCTGAAATCTGGATCTTTTTGTGGTCTCGCTCTGGATTTCGCTTTTCAACGCTTCATACTGCGAGGTTAGTGTATGAACGTTTTCAACTGATATCACCTTGAATTTATTGACACTGAGACAAGTTGAAACTTGGTGAAAAAAAGTTTATTGACGCCACCCACCCTCTCATTTTTTTTACTCAATAAAACGCTTTGCCTCCTCCTCCTGCTCCTCCTCCTCCTCCTTCGCAAAAAATTCTATCGAAGGCACGCGAACAACGGTAAAAACATTCCACAATTTTTTAGCGTGAAATCTGCATGAAGTACTGCTTACCTATATATATAGAACGGCCGTTTAATTGACTAGTCATCTCTGGGATTGCCAGTGAAACTGCAACGCAAACTTGGGCACTTTCCAGTCCGGCAGCCGCACGGCGTTCGCCCACTGTTTGCGGCGTTCTCCATCGCTTGGGAACCTATAAACGGCGGCGATTGCAAACAAAAGATGAATGCACACCAATGTACAGCAATACTTGTCAGCGGAATGATGCAATAACCGGTGGAAAGTGACGCCCAATTCCTTGGGTACCGATCGCGACTTGCAGCCTGGCACCGAGCATTGCGGCATTGTTAGAGCGAGCCGCTTCGCAAACCTGCTGCGGCCACACTGAAGACGTGTAACAGTGTAACCGCGCGTTTAGGTTCACGGTCACGCGCTGCAAAACGGCCTTCTACCTGCCTATCAGCTGATTTCCGCCGGCTCGGCGCTGGCAGATGCAGACGACAAGAGAGGCGATACAGGACGGAGGAGGCGGAGAAGGTGCACCGAGAGAGAGAGGCAAAAAGAGTCCGCCAATGGCATGGAGAGCCGATGGTCCGCCATTCGACTTACAGAAATGGCGTTTCCGGCTGCGCTGGGTGTGACGTCAGGGCCTCTCCTAAGCTTTTCTTTCCTCCATGGCTATCGGAGAGGAGAGGGGGCGAGCGGCGGAGAGCGCAGCTGGCGTGGCGAGGAGAATGGGGGAGGGACGGACAACGCCGACGACGACGACGACGACGCCGACGCCGGAGGGACAAGGCGAGTGAATCATATGCTCTGCATCTAAAAACTGGGGACAGCCGAAGCGGAAGCTTTTTGCCGATGGCGTGGCAGAAAGAAAGAGCGAGAGAGACAGGCTTTATTTACAGTTGAAGTGAGCATTTTTGCGGTCGGGGTCTTCAGTCAAAGACTCCGTTGGTGCGGCCGGCTGTCTTCGCCCTTTGCGCTAGCAAAAGCTGCGTTTCAGGGCAGGAGCTGGCCAGCGTACTCTCCCACTGCTCGCGTGAGGGGTTGGGAATGGGGGAAGACCTGGGTTGAGTTGAAATTCCCAGACAATATGCTACAGCATGACTGGGGCTTGGCAGTGAGTACATAGCGGATCATACTGAGTAGGATGGATGGCGTGTAGTCGTGTAGGTATTAGTCTGTAGTTGTCTCAGGATGACGTCCAGTTCTTTTGTGGCCTGGTCAGTGACTCATGGGTACAGTTGTCTTGATAGACGGCAATGTTAAGTAATGTCGGCGTAAGTGAGAAGTAGTTTCCAGGTCCACTCGGACTCTTCTTGAGGTGCCCGGTGAGCGATTCACGAGCCAAGAAGTGTGCGGTCTGGTTGCCGCGAAGAGCAGAGTGGGCCGGTGTCCATATGATCTTGACTTGCTTCTGTGGGGGTCATTGGAGGAGAACCCGAAGCGCTCGTCTCGAAATCCTACGTGCTTGGTATGCTCGGCAGACCGTTTGACTGTCCGTAATAATTACTTTGGTCTTTGTCTGGGAGAGGGCAAGGGCGATAGCCCGCTAGGTGTTTGATGACCCAAGCGTCAGACATGAAATAATATTGGTTCTGGATATAACGACTGCCGATCTTACTGCGTATCGCGTATTCCGCCGCGTCTGTATAGACGACGTGGTCTTGGCCTCCATACTGCTTTCCTAACGCAGCAGCTCTTGCTAAGCGTCTTACTTCATGATGTTGAGGGGACATATTCCGGGGTATAGGTCGGACAAGAAATCTGGTCCTTATATCAGGCGGGATGTCCTCTGCGTTTTCTGTGGTGTGCGACGCCGTGTACCCAAGCTTAGATAGCGTTTCCCTCCCAGTGGGGCTTGAACCGAGTCTTAACTTTGTGCGCCGTTAGGTGGGCCTCTATGTGTTCTTCTATGTTGTTGTGCAGTCCCAAAGCCGTGATGCGAACCGTAGAGGTGCTCGTACGAAGTGCCAGGGCTTGCTTCTATGCCTTTCTGAGTGCGTCGAGTTTTTCACGCTCCGATGCACCCAGAACCGCTTAAGTTGCCACGTAAACGATTCTGTAGAGGACAAAGGCCTGCACAAGACCGAACATGCCGTTTTCTTTCAACCCATTAGTTCTGTTTGCTATCTTACGCAGCATTCGAACAATTTGGGCCGTGATTTCTTGAAGCCTGTTGAGGAGCAGGGTGTTTTAGCAGTTTTACTGGTAAGTCATTCCTAATATCTTGATTGAGGGTGTCGGTTTGATTAGTATACCGTCAAGTCATATTTTGATGTTATCTGGAGTGCCCCGGTGGCATTTTTGTACTATGATTTCTGATTTTTGCGGTGCACAAGCTGGACAACATCGGCTAGCACAGGTGCGGACGACGTCCGCTGCCGTTTGTGGGCTGTCCTGCATGACGCCGGGAGAACCCTTGGCAATCCAGATCGCTATTCGTCCTCATACAGAGGGTGCTTAACGTTGGGGAACGTTGAGCGTGTTTAACCTTAGAGGAAAATTGAGTTCTTTTGGACTATTAAGTGGTGTGCATTTAGCTCATGAAATTAACATCAAAAATAAATTGAAAATGAACGTACTTGTTCAATCTCTCCTATAGAATCAGCCCTGTGAAAGATCATTAGGAAAGCTGATCGAGTATAAAATTAATCTTTCAAGAAACATGGTGAAAAAGTGGGCGTACTTTTTGCGCGAGAGAAATATACAGGACGTTTCTGAGGATTGTGTGGAGTGCCCAAACGCTCCATAAAGGTATGCGTGCCGGTTTTATATAAACTGGTCACGCAACCGTTGATTTAGTCAGGGCATGCAAGTGCTCAAAAAGATTTTCCTAAAAGAAATTGCTTTAAAGCGGCGCTCCTCTCTGTGTGAAATTCAGCCCATTATTGTGGGCTGAACACGAGGGGGGCCCTCGTGTTTATTACGGCTGGGCCGCACACAAGACACCGGGACCTGGACAATACACCTGTTCAAGAACATTTTCTATATCCGATAGCAAAACAGGCACAGCCAATGCAGGAACGACAAATTGTAAGCAGTGCTTAATAAATTAATTTTGCTGTCAATTGGGCGCTGTCCTGGGTGAATGTGGCCTTCAGCTATGCTGCCGCTGAGGAAATTTCTAAACGAGCAGCATTTTAAGGCTCGCCTTAATAAGGTTTACTCGTCTCCTTCCAAACGAGCGACAGCTCATCCCTGAGCTAACGCTAGAACTACTGTGCGATGATGAGTCATTCGAATTCAACGTCTGTGAGGAAAGGCATAAACGTGAAGTGTATTTGAATCATGCGCTTTGTATTAGCACCAACATCTTGCTCAAGAACCACACTTGCACGTAACGCGTTACAAGAAATATTATTTCTGGTAATCGATTACATTTTACTGTAATTTCGTAACGCTTCAAGTACTTCTTTTTAGGAGTAACGATCCATGTCAATCAATTACGTTTTTTCGGTAAGCAATTCCAAAATTACACATTCCAATATTTCTCTCCTCAGAAATGTTGTTCTTGCTACTCACAGAAGCGGAATTACGCTTTCAAATTTGACACGGTAGCCCACACGACTGAAATAAACTTGGACGAAAATTTGAGTCACATATGTGTAGGTATCGTTTTTATCGGCTAGATTTACTGCGGCTTCGCGTTTTACCGTAGGCCGGGTTATATGTGCATACATGTGCTACAGAAACAAACAAAAATATGTGAAGTAACGCGGGCAGTAACCGATTCCTCTAGAGTAACTTTGGATTGCTTTCTGAGGCTGTAATGGCAATGGGTTGATTTTTTACAGTGAAATAATTGTATTTGGTTACTTTTTTTAGTAAGTCGTACAAGTCTGTCAAGAACCTCTACCGTCTGCTCAATTGGAAAATGTGTAAGGAAGAAATCAAGTCTCAAAAGCAAAACTTTTTGCTACTCAAAAAGAAACTTGTCAATGGGATGCATCTTTTTCTCTCACAGTAATTCACACAGGGAGAAACGGGCTGCTATCGGGGAAAACCCTTGAAATCGCATTGCTTCTCCAGCATGTTCGCTCGCGCCCAGCTCCCCGGCCTGGCTGCGAGGCGCAGCGACGTGGAGTGATTTCGTCGGTTTAATAGGGCGTTCCCGAAACGATTACTCGACAACCCCTTTTAATTTCAGTTACGATTGCCTTTAGTTCTGGGTTGATTCACAGCTGTGTATAATCAAAATAGAAAACGATATTCTATAAGTAAAAACATCTGCACTGCGGTCCTGAGATTTTGTGTCATAGAGAACACATTTATCCGCTACTATTCAAATGCGAAACCCTTAAAGGAGCCATGAAGAGAAAACACAAGTTTGGTTCATTCGAAAGATTGCCTCACTAGAACCGTACTGACACAACTGCTAACGCAAACCTCGCTTAAATGAGCTACATAATTAGGGAAAAAGGGAATGACCATGCGACCCACTAGCTCATTTCCCGCAACAGAACCAATGATGTCACACTAAAATTCTCTGCGATTGGCGGAGTCCGGCAAAAGCAAACTCAAGTTAGGCAGGGCTTACCAGTTTGCATAGTGAGCTATATGCCCGTGAAACATACTGCGCATTCCTTTTATGACACTAAGAACGGTAGAGTAAACTGTTGAAGTTCCGCATGAACACGCAAACGTGTACGCCAATGCGTACGAAACTACCGCCGGCCGAGCTGGAGATTTCGCCGTCGCGCAGACGAATTTTCTGGCTCGAGGCTCTTTGGGGCCAACGAACTGTTCTAGCACGCACAGACGCTACCTTGCTTGGTATCTTAATCACTTGACAGGAAGTTGGCGCCATATTGCCAACCAGCAAAGGTAAAAATAGAAACGAAGGGAGTAAGGAACAGCAAGCAGCGACGAGATATTGCCACTCGTCGCAGTTTCGGAATGATGGTCGTGTTGGCTTGCTGGTGTCGTTACGAGCTCGTTTTCAGTTTACAACGACTGAAAACTTCAGTTTGTTCGAGTACTTTACAATTAAATTTTGTTGCTGCGTCCTGAAATGCCCATGTAGTACGAGAAAATCGTCGAGGGAGTGCGACATCCCCGCCGGTGAAGAGATCTCCTTTCATGCGCTGCCCAACGACGAACCTCAGCGAAGCAAGTGGCTACGCTTTGAGAACTTTGCAAACGGAGGAGAAAGGGAGCTAAAAGAAGAACGAGTGGGCTCGCTTCATTTACGACGAAGTGATTAAGGCAAGGACCTCTACGTTAGCTCACTCCGGGAACATGCCGTCGCTCGTCGCCGACTTCGTCAAACCGCCGTCAAAGCGCTCTGAGCTTGGGAAAAAATACCGTACACCCGCGCATTGACGCTCGTATCTTTCTGGTCGGAGCAGAGAGCTCACGCGAACGGATTTCCATACACGACACCGGCCAACTGGCATAAGCGATACTGCTACTGAAATTGAACTATTATTAACCGTAATAAAAATACGGCACATACGTACCAGTCTGTATTCGTCCGTCGCGACGGGGCTGACGAGGCAGCGGTGCCGACGGCTGGGCGTTCGTCTGTTGTGAGTATCGCGGAATGGTCGCTTTCCGGTCCATCCGTGTATCCCACAACTCCTGCCGCTCGTGTACTTAGAAATATTGAGCGTTTAATTGGTGTGAGATCGTTAAATAAGCCCGAGCTCCTCGGCGAGAGCTTTGTTGTCCGGATCAGTCGATTCAATGACTAGGGCTGCGGGTGTACTAGGTTTTACTAGTATTTTTAAAATGGCCGCAGTCTCGGTTTCGGCACGAGTTCCGGTTCCTGTTTGATTCCCGCGTGTGGGTGCTGTATGGAGTCGACATACTAGGTACCCGTTTCATGTACCGGCTCATATGACGCCGTTGTTCACGTCACAAAATGTGCAATTTAGCGGGAGATTTAAACATTTGGCTTAAATTGCCTTATTTCTCAGTGAATACCCTCATAAAAATCTTTACCGAGATTTTATAAACTTGTTATAGATATTGCTCAAAAGAACCCTATAAACATTTTGTCAACATTCTATAGAATATTTCTATTGAGTTTCCATTACAAATTGGCCACCGCGTTTCAATTAAAAGTCTATAGGCCAAGTCAGTAGGCCGTATCGGTTCTGAATGTAGTTTCTTATGAGTTTCCTATGGGGCTTTCATAAAATATATTCTATAGGTTTTCTATGCAATTCTTACTGAGTACAGTCGCAACAGCCTGTTGCGTGGATATCAGGTTTGAATACAGTTTCTGACGGATTTTTATTAAATTTATGCCAATTATTGTTTTATAAAATTCCTATTGAGTATAGTCGTAACATCGTGTTGCGTGTAAATAAAGTTTGAATAGAATTTTTGATGGGTTTTTATTAAATTTGCCTGGATTAGCTTTCTTAAAATTATTTTTGAGTATGGTCGTATCAACCTGTTGCGTTTGAGTCAGCTTTGAATAGAGTTTCTGACTGGTTTCTATTTAATTTATCTCAATTAGATTTCTATAAAAATTCCTATTGTGCCCAGTCATCACAACCTGTTGCATATGAGCTAGGTTTGAATAGAATGTCTGATGAGTTTATATAAATTTATCTCTATTACCTTTCTATAAAATTCTTATTGAGTATAGTCGTAATATCTTGTTGCCTGTAAGTTAGGTTTTCTGGAAAGTTTTCACAGAGGAGCTTTGCAGGGGCTCGAACTCTCCGGCAGTGATGTCCGCCATCCCAGGCGCCACCGCTCCCAAGTGCTCGCAAGACGAAGTGATGGGACGTCCATCGCGCGATCTTGGTTGATGAGGCGGGGCAGGCGGCGCAATAGCACCCCACATATATGCACCGATAAGCTACCAGACCTCCGTGGGTGGGCTATAGAAACGCAATACAAAGTCTATTGAAACTCAACATAATGAAGGTAATAATATTCTTGCTGCGTGTTCGTTATAAAAAGTTTATTGCCTGTCTAATGACCAGAGTCCACACATTCGGAGTTCAAAGCCCTTTATAGAAAGGCAATACAAAGTTTGTTAAAACTCAATATAGTGAAGCCAATAAAATTCATGTTGCATCTTTGCAATAAAAAGTTCATTGATTTTATATTGGCCGCAGTTTTTAAGATGGGAGATTTCGTTCACTCTATAAAAACGCAATGTGATGTGTATTAAAACTCAATGTCTTGAAAGCAATAAAATGTTGGCTGAGGTTTTGCAATACAAAGTTTGTTGACTTTTTAGCGAGCACAGTCTATAAACGCTGAGTTTTAATTGACTTTTTATTGACTCTATAGAAACACAATAGGGGGTCTATTAAAACTCAACGTCCATTTTCATGAGGGTAAAGCATCGTTTCCTTCCGGGAAAGCGCTTGGGGTACTATGAAACACCTAATCTTTCGAATAAAACAAGCTTTCGTTTTGTCTTCATGGCTCCTTTAAAGGGGCACTGACACAAAATTTTGAAGGCGAGATAACTTCGGAGATAGATTGGTGGGAACACATATACATCATCTGCAAAATATCAGCGGTGAATACAGCCTAGAACATATTTAAAATCAATTTTGAAGTGTGCGAAACGCAACCGAGCGGCCAGCAGAGGACCACGCGCAAGTGTAAATAAACAACATCCAAACACGTCACGAGTTTGTGTTTGCCGCTTCCGCACTGCCGGCTCGCCGCTCCAATCGGAGGGCCGGAGGGCGGAGCTTCTGCTCTCGAGAACGAACGACCCGATCGTTGGCGGCGGAGGCGCCGTGATTTCGTCAGCTCATCGGGCAGCTGGCCGCGACCAAAGTTCTACAGCGATTCCAGGCACTCTGTTTCTATTACTGTTTATTACCATTGGATGCGGAAACGCGCCGGAGGCACGAAAAGCCCACTGAGCAAGCCGCACGGTCGCTGTGCAGGCGGCGGCCACGGCCGCGAAGTGGCCCACGCCGGCGCAGGTAGCTCGAGTGATAGCTTGTTACCGCTGCACGAAATTGTCCCCAAGTCCCGACCATGGTGGCTTACATGAGAAAGGAGTTAATGATGCCATGGCGGGTTGCATTAAAAATTGTCATCTGCACCGCTTACGAGAGCGGCACTCGAATATCCGCCGCAGTGCTAAGCCGAACACATCTGTAGGCGGACCTGTAGGCAGACCGGCCGGCTGCTCCCAGCGCGCGTCTTGCCACCCACCGTCTCGAGCATCGCGCGTCGTTCGTTAGCCGCGGTAGCATTTGCACTCGCAGCGCCTGCGTCACATCCACGGTCGCTTTTTAATTAGGCGCCTCACGAGATCAGTACGGGGGGGCATTCGCAGAAACTGCCGTCGATGCGGATTCGACAGTGCTACGGCGGCTCTGCTCTGTAACTGTGATATCCCTCCGACGGTCACGTGGTCAGCTTTGTTCACACAAAATCCACAAAATCCATCGTTTCGCGGCACTCGCTGAAACCGAAACTGCGACTGGCCGCATTGAAAATGCCTCTAATTAAACAACCGTCGCACGCTGAAGCAAATGAGGTTTCTACAGGTTATAAGTAGGTCACTAGCTACTTATCGCAACAAAAAAAACAAGATGCAAAATTTTTGTGTCAGTGCCCCTTTAAGGAGCCATAAAGACAAAATACAAGTTTGCGTTATTCGAAAGATTTCGTGTTTTATAGTGCCCCAGTGCTTGTCCGAATGCAAGTGATGTTTTATTCACTGAGAAATTAATTAATTTCAGTTAAAATTTCGATTTCTCCGCTAAATCGTGCGTTTTCGTGGTCTGCAATGACATCAGGGGAACCGACCGCTCCGCAGCCGATTGGGAAGCCTTGTTACCGTTAGGGAACCTACATGGCGCCACCATACCTTGGCAAGCCGTTTTCTGCCTTTGGTTTGTTTTTGACCGTATGTAAACCTGGCTTGTTTTTGTTCAGGGTGAAAATAATCGTTTCGTTAAACATAGTGCGCGCTCGACAAATGTGGTCACGTAAGACACCGTTGCTTGCGTCAATCGGCAAGTGTCACCTGAGACAACCCCAAAGCGCCGCACTGCTGCGCTGCTAAAACAAGCATAGAGCGCGCAGTACCAACAGCAGTACGCATCGGTGCTTCTATGTTTACGTGTGCTTTTGTAACTTCCATTGTTTGTCCCACCATTCTTACGCCTTTCAAAAGAATTTGCCATAAATTCTTGCGGAAATAGCTCGTTCGGCAAACTTATAAGCTCTGCCTAATTTGCGATTGCTTTTGCCGCCCTCCGCCAATCGCAGAGTTGGCTGGTATGAAATCATAGGTTCTGTTGCGGGAAATGAGCTAGTGGGTCGCATCGCCATTCCTTTTTTTTCCTAATTATGTAGCTTATTTGAGCAAAGTTCACCTTAAAAGTGGTGAGAGTATGATTCTAACGAGGCAATCTTTTGAATGAACCAAACTTGTGTTTTCTCTTCATGGCTCCTTTAAGTGCTCGATTGGGCGGAAAATTGCTGGCTCGGTAAAGAGTAAAAAAATGGCTGCATCTCCACTCTGTGGATGATGGCAAGGGTGCGGAGTACGGGGTCTCGAAATGACATCCAAGTTGCGCCCCGAGTGACATCCGATTTGCGCCCTGACCGTCATTCAATTTGAGCCGTGAGTTGCACCTTGATTATTCCCTAAATGAAACTGCAACTCACGGCTCAAATCGAATTTCGCTTGATTTTCGCTTGATGGTGGTGTGCGCACGGATGGACGCGGACGGATACTCGGAGTTCCTAAGGTACTCCGCACCATTACGGGCGAGGGAGTAATACGTTTGACTCCCGTGTACTAACTCACGCTCGTAGCCCAATGGGTAAGATGTCTGACATTAACTCTGTCTGGTCTACCAGACACAGGCTCGAATCATGCCGGTGTCTGTGTGATTTTTTGCGATTGTAAATGCTGTGCGCACGGATGCGGACGGACATTGTGCGGTCCTAGGGTGCTCCGCACCTAAAATTAAAGCAGTTCCACTCAATGGGAAAGCTGTCGGAAGTGCAGAGCAGTGATTGGCCATAGGGGCTGTGGCGCCCTCCTTAGCTCTTTGCTACCAGCCCTCATTCTCTTCGCTTCGCTGTCTCACTCCTCTCGTGATGAATTGAACAGAGGTTTGCCCAGTGCAATTCAATTTCCTGGTGCGGCGCCTTCTTCTGGGAGAACGCGAATCCTTTTCTTTATCCTTTGTTTCTTGTTTTGCCTAAAACAGCAGGAGCGGGAGTTCTGTTCTTTTACTCCAAAGCAGTATATGTCTACACACCCCCCCCTCCCCAGTTTTCATTCCGGTGTCATCGATTTACTCGGCACCGCTTCGGGGCTCCTCTTCACCACCGCTGACACCTCTTTCGCAACTATTTTCCTACTCGCCTCCACCGATGCCCCTTTGGCAAGTTGTGCAGTCAGCAGCTAACGGCGGTACGCGGTTATCAGATGATTGCGAAAAATAAAAGGAAGCACGGATGGGCGTAAAAATGCACTGGCGATTACTACACTCCTTAATACGAAAATTGTGCCCAGCGCGAGCTGCAGTTTTCTCGGTCACGGCGCATTTCTGCTGCGTCTCAGGAAGTGCACGCGTGATCAGCGAACGTACGGCAGCGTGCGCTACTCTGCTGCTACCTCGCAGTGCGCCGCCGCCGCCAACCAGCATGTTGCAAATCATGTTTGAACCTCCCGCGCAAATGTCACGTGGCTCGAATTAACCTCGCACAAGGGAGCAGCGAGCATCTTGTTGCAAATCGTGTTTGAACCTCCCGCGCAAAGTCACGTGGCTTGAATTAGCGGAGAATGGTACAGCGTCCGGGAAAAGTGTCAGGGGGAGGGTGCTCCTTGGCAGCGACACATGAAACATGTGTGAGGGAAAGGCAGTGAGGGAGATGACGCCTCAGCCGCACGTGTCGTACTCCACTTCACCCTTCCCTAGACGCTCCTCTCCGTTTTCTTTCATTCGTCGCTACTCCGTTCGCTCACCGTGTTAAACAGACGCCGCTCCCGCGAAGCGCAGGTAACGGCTTCCAAAGGGCTGCCACCTAAAACGACCGAAACCCACCGTCGCCATTTACACTCAAATAGACTTCGCAGAGTAGCTGCGAATCCCTCCCAATTGAAGAGAAACTTGCTCAGTTGGAATGCCGGCTTGAGCCCATATTTCTTTTTCAGCTTGGGAGGCCCTCCGAGCGACATTTTCGCCGGTGTCTTTCACACCTAAGTATGCGCCATCGCCGGTTGGCGGTTTATGCGTGCATGGTTTGCTGGTAGAAAAAGGGGGGCGTGCTCGCACAGCTAGGCTTCATGTCACTACCGATGAAATGCCGGTTGTGCTGGTATTTAGATGTCGAAATTTGATGGCTCAATGCGGTTAGTCGGCTGTCCTCCTTAATTGAGCGGTTTGGATGCGGGTTGTGTTACACAGACATCTTACACGCATAGTAAAGTGCATACGAGGGGGAAGGAAAACGGACAGCCACATGTTTGTACGCGATAATAGAGCTCAATGGCTTCCAGGTTTTAAATTGTTATGGCACAGATGCATGCTGTTCGTTTGGAGGAAGAATGAGAATCGAAGCGTTGGCCGGAACACAATCGCGAATGGGTGCAAAAACAACGGAAAACTGCTGGCACTGCCGTTACCGCCTCAAGTTCAGCTCGTGGAGTAGCGGCGAATACCTCCCGGATGAACAGCAAATTTCCCGCTTGGAACACCAACGTGAGCCATTATGACTTCTTCAGAGGGCTTTCAAGCGATATTTTCGACGGCGTCTGTCACTTCTAAACACGCGCAAATGACCAGTTGCCGCTTTATGCGTGCGCAGGTTTGCTGTGGAGAATAGTGGGAGGGGAGCCTTGCACGAGCAGCTATAGGTTTCATGCCCGTACTGATGGATGGCATGTCTGTTGTGCTGGTGCGAGATTTAAACGCGTACGTTAAACGGCCCAATGGGACCTGTCCGGAGTCAGTGCTAGAGCGGATTGGGTTTGTGTGTTAGGCTATGTTCAGATTACTGTCGCGAAACCCGTATCGTGATCTATGGACGTAAACAAATGATTGATTGATTATAGGGTTTAACGCGCCGACGCAACGCAGGCGATGAGGCGCGCCGTAGTGGAGGGCTCCGGATTAATTTTGACCACCTGGGGATCTTTAACGTGCGCTGAAATCTCACACACACGGGCGTTTTTGCTTTCTGCCTCCATCAGAAAAGCGGCCGCCACGGCCGGGAATCGAACCCGCGACCTTGTGCTCAGCAGCAGAATGCCTTAGCCACTGAGCCACCGCGGCGGGCGGACGTAAACAAATGCCATGTCAGTCAGTTCAGTTGACTGAGACGTGAAATGATGTCATTCTTTAAAGTTATGACGACACTTGCGGCAACAGTCTGAACGCGGGCTTGCACAAACAGTAAGATGCTTATGACGCGGGAGGGACACAGGCAGTTCCATGCTTATCTGCAAGAACAAAGCTTGGATCCGTCAGAGTTTCATTAAGCTAATTGGCTAAGAAATATGCTCCATCGCAAATTACGATAAACGTGTTTTGTTTCGTGCAGTCCGTGGACGGCGCCCAGCTTTGCAGATCATCCTTATTCACAGAGTGGAAGGGCACTAATTTTTTGTGCTTGCTTTTACCCCGGATGTCCTAGAGCGTTTCTCCGCCATTTTTAACGCATCTTTTTTGTTCTTCCACGGCCATTTTTCTGCTTACTATCGTAAAAACAAACTCAACGTGTATTTCTAACTAAACGAACGCGGGGAATCCAGTTACGTACACAGATTTTGGTACAAATGTGCCTGAAGTTTTCTTTGCGCTAAATAATGGGGAAATGTATGACCATTTCCAGCGATTGCAGAAGTTTCAAACGATTCTGCCCATATAAACCTCCTGTATTCCTATAACTTTTGGCGGGAAGCATGAATCGAGGGACGGACAGACAGACAGACAGACAGACAGACAGACAGACAGACAGACAGACCAAATTTTCGCTTTTGGGTATCCCAAGAAAGATTATCGTTATTAAAAAATATTCTTTAGCACAGTAGCCACGCAAGGTTGGATAGAAACGCCAAACCTTTTTGTGTAAACCTTTTCGCCCCAGGCTACAAGAGTGGACTTCAAGTAAGTTCGCAAGGAAAATTCCACGACTGTTAACATACTTCACTTCGTCATTTGGATCCGTAGGAGACTGTTTTACGTCAACACTCAATGCAACACATCGGCGACGTTTCTCAGAGGACAAACAGGATTTTCAGCGGAACCAGTGACGAGAAAATGATCTTTCAACGACAACAAGCGCAAATGCTTTTGAAGAAACGTAGAAACCATGCCAAGTATCCCGTCCTGTGCTTATCATCCTAAACGAAACGCCTAGTTCATTGGTCTGTTCATGGGAAACGGCAGGCAATGAAGGTTTATTTGTTGTCCAGGCTGGGGATGCGTTTGGTGATAGGCGCTCGCTGCCATCGATAAGAATTTCAGACAAGTACCACTGGGACCATTCAACGTAAACAAACAAGCCACAGCGCCGCTAAACAATATGTCTTTTGGCGGCCTGAGCCCTCTAATGCAAAAACGGACACGTTAGAGGCGTTCTTCTCAGCGAAGACCCATAAACAAAACGTTCCGCCTAGGGCTATAACCAGGGAACGGGATACTTGACAGCTCAGGGTTCTACGTTTCTTCAAAAGCATTTGCGCTTTTGCACGTTGCGCATTTGTACAAGAAAATGGTTTTTAGATGCAAAGCATCTCTTGCTCTCGGCTCCGTCGTCCGTCGTCCGTCGTCCGTCCATCCACCGGCCCAGGAAGACACCGGCAACAGTGCCGCTCCAGGAGTCCTTTAAGGGAAAGCGTGCTCGTTTCGTGCCGGCCCAGGAAGACACCGGCAACACTGTCGCTCCAGCATCTCATGATCGGGGCTATGTCCCTCCCTTGTTGTGGCGCCGTCCACGACCCCAATGCACATGCTCGGCTCATCTCGGGCCGGTCCAGGAAGACACCGGTAACATTGTCGCTCCGGGAGCCATTAAAGGGTAAGACACCACCTGGCGTTCAGCAAGCCCAGCATGCGCAGTGGGGGTGTGGACAGCGCAATAACGACAAGGAAGGGACATAGCCCAGTCGCATCTAATAAAATTACACCATCTTCCCGTAGGGGAACCCTGAGTAGTATGCGAAACAGCCATGGGCTCAACGCAATTTCCCATTTCGTAGTTCCGGTAAGTGAAGTGTGGTAGTTACCATGGAAACCAAACTGTAACTATAACGGTAGCTACGTACCTCAACCTAACGGAAACGACGAACTGAAAACTAATGGGCACTTGAATCGACCCCATGGCTGTTTTGCATACTACTCAGGGTTCCCCTACGGGAAGATGGTGTCATTTTACAGACTCCTGCTCCTGGCGTAGTTTGCCTGCAGATGTCATAACGCGAGTGTCCAGAACGCTGACACTGGTAGCACCGGGGCGTCTGGAACTGACATCCTAGATGTCCGACACTGCTGCCATAGGGGTGGTCTACCCGGAATAAGGACGAGGCCCTGGATTCTGAACACTTCCAGCATGTGCGGAATGATGCTGCCTGAAACGCTCCTTCAGAGCCATGGAAACGTGAAGTTCTTGCATGGGCAGCGCCACATTTCTGGGACAACGGAAAGCACAGCGCGAAATGGTCGAGAGTTTCAATAACACGCTATCTCTCCACGTATCGAAGAATCCAGAGCAGAAGTTTTGATGTCACGTTAATCCGGGTCGACGACCATGCACTTAAAGGGGCCCTAAATAGGCTTCTGAAGGTCGCCATTTCAATCGCGCAATCGCTAGAGTACCCCTTCACGACAATGTATACCAAATATTACACCTCTGCGTAAAGCAGGGGCCGCACAAACACGCAACAAAGATCCTTTCTTTCTTTCCTTGCTCACCTACCGCTTCCTTGCCGCCACACTGCCGCGCTCTGACGTGCGACAGACTGCTTGTGACGCACCCTGTGACGCACGAAGCTCTGAACAGTACGACTGCGCTATTATTGGGCCCCGTTAAATGCTGCAGCCAATCAGCGTTCCCGGCTCTGGGGGAAACGGGGTTGCGCTCGGCGCTCCTGCACCGGCGGCACGGCGTATGCACCAGCGGCACGGCGTATTCGTCCTGTACCGGTGGCACGGACGAATGTAGATCGTCGCCATACGTTACACGAGCTTAGCTGAGTTTGTAGATATAGCGCGTCGTTTACAAGGTATGAATAACGCTGAAAAACACGGAGCGCCCCTGCGGGCATAAATACCCGTACATGCGCGACCGCGGCAAGCATCTGCCTGCACGGTCGACAAGAAGCCCACTGTGAGGTGTATGCACGATACGGCATACACCGCAGCAGTTAAAACTTGCCACAGCCCACCAGAGCGGGACTATTTGTAAAAATCAGTTTGCAAATACGTGAAAGGAGGTGATAGTGTAGTGAAAGATTACGCGGGGGATCGTTGTCGTCACGGCCTCGCAAAGCAGTGTCTGGATAACTGCGGCGATGCTAAGCCTTTTCCCAGACCTCGGTTGGACCAGTTCACCGCGACAGCGCCGCATGCCGAAACGCTAGCGAGCCGCTTTAGTCGTCGGTGGCAATCTTCAATTATTGTCGCTAGCGAGCTTGTTGCGTTTGGAAGCCCCCTATCTGGTCTTCAAACGCTCGTTTCCGCTATTATAAAACTGACGTGCCGTCGCTGGCACGGTAGCGCGTGGAGCCGTTCGATGTGGGCCGGCCACCGACCGACCCCGCTGAGCGGTAGGGGATGTAGTAGGCGGAGCTTGGCCGTCGTCTGCTAAAAAAAAGAAAAAAAAAAGCGTGTACCGCCTAGCGGAGCCAGTGGTTGCGCGCATCTCGAACCAACCCTGTTTCTCTAGGTGGTCTTGCGCCTGGTCGGTGACGTCACCGCTTCTACAGTGCTTTGAAGGCGCGGTGAAAGAAGAAATGCTCCAGGCCTTGTTGCGGGCCCTTTTTAATGAATTATAACTCGTGGCATCCTGTTTAGGGCCCCTTTAAGGCCCTTAACGATTAACTCTCCGACGTCACCCAGTTTTGTTTCGCCAGAGAGCAAGCAAGCACCCGCACATGGCTCATTTGGTATTGGTCCAATGCTTACGATGTCGCGAAGGTTCATAACGCCAGCAGGCAAGGGTACCCTGAAGTCATGGGCACGGTACGGTCGGCCCTTCAGATCAGCGGGCAAAAAACTGTATTTAGAACGACATTACCGATAGGTAGTCGAGACATGACGATCTTTATTTTTCCATTTCGTTCCCGGACGTTGTAGGACCTCGGCCATGGGCTGATGCTCTGTTTCCAGCTCCAGACATCAAGAAACAGAGCCGTTTGGAACGGCCTCTTATCTCCTCACGCTGCCAGACGCAGAAAGCGCAGATAAATGGAGTATCATAAACACGTGGATGCATGTTTAAACGCCCCCCATGATGGCGCAATGGGTCACTTGGTGTTCGGGATGCCGGCAATGGAGTATCATAAACACGTGGATGCATGTTTAAACGCCCCCCATGATGGCGCAATGGGTCACTTGGTGTTCGGGATGCCGGCAGTGCTTCTACGTCTAGTGGCGGTTCAACGCGTCGAAGCTGCTCCTGGGCTATGAGGCGCGCCGTAGTGGAGGGCCCCGGGTTAATTTTGACCACCTGGAGATCATCAACTTGCGCCGAAATCGAAATCTGGACACAATGGCGTTTCGGCTTTTCGCCTCCATCTGATAAGCGGCCACCGCAGCCACGATTGAACCCGCGGCCTTGGTCTCAGCAGCGCAACGCCTTAGCCACCGCGCCACCATGGCGGGTAAGCATTCGCTTTCTGCTTTGAACTGCTCTCTCGCTGAACAATTTACACCTGCTTCGGCACTGCAGATGCCACAATACGTCCAACTGTAAAAGTGGGCCTGTAACATCAGTTCTGGTTCAACATAGCGTCAGGGTTGAGGTTGCCAAATTGCATCTCGATCGTTCATGTTTTTTTTTCGGCTGGAAATCCCTGCGCGAAGCGTTGCATTCCGTTGTGGGCTCGTACGTCTATTGTCTATTGCCATGGCACCTTCACCACTTTTTTTTTCTTTGTTCTGGGTCAGCGTGGAAACTATTCAAAGCTCTCCTTATTTCGTGGCGTATGCCACGCCGAGGTTGTCGCGATTGTTTTGTAGTCTTCGGCTCATTTTAACAGTCTCTTCGAAATTTCCACGGCTTGCCTCTTCTCGTGCTCTTACGTCAACAGAACTCACCGCAGTGCTTATAATAGAACACGGTCTGTGTGAGCTGCAGCTCTGATTCGAGCTTTTTAAAAGCGCCACAAATTTATCCACGAGTACTAGAAGACTGCATTTAGTGAGGTTGTTGCTCGGCCTGTGAAGGTATATTGTCTACTTTGTGGTGATAGCAGGCTGCAACAATTTCGGTAAAAAACACATCCTGTGGCACCCCCCCCTTCCCCCCCCCCCCCCAAAAAAAAAGGGCTCATTAAGGGGAAATACCAAACTTGAGTCAAGTGCGAATCTGTTTGAAAGCGTTTTCTTCAATTCATTCGGCGTGAAACCCATCATAAAACACGCGGAATCCACAAATGTGCAGAACAAGCGCCAGAACTTTATATTTTTCTCCCCTTCTCGCTGTAAATCTGGGACCAGAATAGATTAGCTTTTTGCCAGCGGAGTCAGATTTCGGGCGTGCACTGGGGAAGAAAGCGAACTTCCGACAGGCCACGCCTCCGAGGAAGCGCGTATACTTCGTGACAATTCCCCGGACATCTCTATGGAAACGTATGAATAGCACGAGTAGATATTCCCCCCGGCAGTCCCTTTTCCTCTTCGTGAAATAAAGGGAAACTGCGTTTGATCTCTCGACGTCTGCAAAAATTTGAAAATGTCGGCTTCGAGTACGGAGAGTGAGGGTGAGGTTCTCACCGGGCGGGAATCGATTATCGGGAGAGAGCCCGTGGCAGGGCCGCATCCGCTCTCCGAGGATATACATCTTTTGAAGTTTACACAAAAGCAGACATATAAATCACCGCCCTGCGTACGGTGCCCACCAAGCGTCTTTCTGCGCAGTTTCATTGGTTTCCGTTTTGGTGCTTGCTGCTTCTTGCTTTTCCTTTGTCGTGTACCGACACCGGTGCTGCGAAAGATGCTTGATAGCGTGCTAGTGGCGTGCCCTTTTGGCGTGCTAGTGGCGATTGCCACTGGAGTGCTCAGTCGATGAATTAGTGGACTAATTAAATGTCTTTTTCACATCAATGGCGAGTATATCTTCTCCAGGAAAGTACAGCAGTAAATGTGAAACCAAATCGGCATTCATGCAAGGGCGAATAGCCGTCATTAATATTGGAAAGCTTACTTTAGGAGCACTCTGTAGTTCAACAAGAGATCGACAATTTTACTTTTGAAAATAAATAAATTAGATAACAATTTATTTACTAAAATCCGACGCACAGGGACACGAAGTGAACATATATTGCAATGTGAATAATTTAAAAGTACCTCGCTGCGGCTACAACACTTTGATGAGGAATAACTGGTGTTCACTGACAAGTTTAGCTGTCAATTTCTTGGCTTGGCAGCACTGTGAACGGCCGCGGACACAGCCGAAGCGTCACGTACAAGGCGCGGCTTGTGCCACTGCGCCCGCACGCCGCAGAAAAAAAAATGGCCGCGTATCTGTTCCTTTCGTTGCAAATGTCGACGAAAGACGACAAGTAAATGCCTCCCTACACTTTCTCGTTCACATCTCATGCTGTTCCTCCCCCGTCGCGTTCCTCCCAAGGTAAACACGTTAGAGGTTTGCTCAAGTCAATTTAAATTTACCGCATTCCACTGCTAAAGGCCGGGTTCCTCGATGCAAGCGCTGCCGTGCGGCGGAGAAGCGCGTGAATCGAGGCGCCCTACTTCAATGTTTATAAATAGCCACGCTACCCTTCTCAACGTGCGTTCCAAGCGGAACGTGAAACCTATCTAGTGAATCGTTTCGTAACTGTCACTGTTTGATTTTTAAAAATGCCACCAGAAGCTTTAGTGTCGTGGGCAACCGCAGGCGGCAAAGTGATTTTTTTTTTTTCGGCAGTGGACGCAGTATTTTTAAGTGGGAACCAGTGTCAAGACGCTACACAACGGGAGAATACAGACACGGACGACACTGGACTTACAAGTGATTTATTGAAAACAGACTCCCCTGGCTAAATACAAATTTCCGCTCAAAGAAAGGTCTTTTACCATTTGCCTCCGCTCATTCAAAATTGGTAAAACGCAGCATTGCCAATGTGTGTTTTTCTAACGCTTTGAAAAAGAGCTGTTGTCACACGATAGAACTAAGCTTTCGCCAGTAAGTCGAACGCCGCCTTAGCGCAGTGCTCCCTAAGACACATTTGCACGCGGTGGCCAGAAACTTGTCCAGGAAGTTGAAACAGCCCCCCGCAAATCCTGAATCACCGGAAAAGGAACGCTAAAAGGTGCAAGCAATGCCCTATTTCCACACAATTTCTCACAACATGAAAAGGGTAGCCCGAAAACATGGTGTAAAAATGGTATTTTCTGCACCCGCACAAGCTCTCGGGCTTGTGTGTCTGTATACACAACAAGCAGACCAAGAAAAAGTCCTGCAAAACGCAGCATCGAACAAGATTCGTTGACTGCGCAGACCGTGTCATATATTCAATTCCTTTGTCCTGCAAAAAGGTGTACACCGGCTAAACCGGCCGATGTATTAACGAACGAATTCGCGGCCACGTGCCTCAACAAAGGTAGGGGCAGCAACTTGGCGGAACATGTGCGCCAATGCCGTTGCAGCCCGCATCTGCAAAGCGTGTCCATAGTAGGGCGTGGTGCAACGAAGCAGAAGCGGGAGATTATGGACGCCTTCATGATATATAAACACCGTGAAAAATCTGTCAGTGAACCTCACCGAAAAAGAAACAGCTTTTCTTAGCGGACTGCAACACGTGTAAGATTGGGTTTTTGCTTGCCTCTTTGTGGCGTTGGGTGTGGCTGTACTGTGCATGCGAAAGCGAAGAAAAGGTTTTTTAGCCAGGGGAGTTCGTTTCCAATAAATTGATTTGATTTGATTGATTGTAGGGTTTAACGCGCCGACGCAACGCAGGCGATGAGGCGCGCCGTAGTGGAGGGCTCCGGATTAATTTCGACCACCTGGGGATCTTTAACGTGGGCCGAAATCTCGTACACACGGGCGTTTTTGCTTTTCGCCTCCATCAGAAAAGCGGCCGCCGCGGCCGGGAATCGAACCCGCGACCTCGTGCTCAGCAGCGCAACGCCTTAGCCACTGATCCACCGCGGCGGGTCCGTTTCCAATAAATCAGTTGTAAGTCCAATGTCGTCCGTGTCTGTATTCTCCCCTTGTGTAGCGTCTTAACACTGGTTCACACTTCAAAAGACTTTCTGCCTTAGATGCAGTATCTCATTTATCGAAAAAATTAAGCATATTCATGCATTTTTTATAAAGAAACACTGCAAATATCACTTATGTATTGATTTTCTGTCTGATATTTGCTTAATGTTTTGTTCTTGTTCAACAATATTGACAAGCATAAACATTTCCACCGTACGTAGACTTTTAGATTTGGCTGTGGGTATATCCCAGTCGAAAAACACAACAGGAATTTATGTTGCACAACAGAAATTTCTGTCGCACGACAGGGATTTCTGTTGGGACTACAGGATGGTCTGTCGTGCGACAGGAATTTGTCGTACGACAAGCATTTCTGTCACACAACAGGAATTTCTGTTGGGAATGCAGGATGGTCTGTTGGGAGACAGGGATCTCTGTAGTATGATGACAGAATGTCTGTCGTACAACAGAAATTTATGTAGTACAACAGACATATCTATCATGCGACAGACATTCTGTAGTCCCACTACAAAAACCTTTGTAGTAGAACTACAAAATGCCTGTCGCATGAGACATTTCTGTTGTACTACAGAAATTTTTGTTGTGCAACACCCTGTAGGCACTACACAAATTTCTGTTGCACCAGAGACTGCCCTTCAGCCAATAGGTCCAGCATTCCGTAATTACTATTATTATCTGCCATGCGACAGACCATTTTGTAGTCCCTGCAGGTTTTTATAGTGCGAAAGAGAATTTTAGATTCATTGCAAAAGTGTCACATGACAGACCATTCAGTATTGCTACAAAATCTCTTGCTTACCCTGTCGGAAAACCCCGCGTGTTAAGAATGGAATACACTGGAAAACGGCGAGCTGGACAACAGCAACGCTGGGACCGCATTTTACAGCGTTAGGAGAGCGATGGAATACGTGGGAGACAACGGAAAACACTGGAAAACGCCGCGCTGAACGACAGCAACGCGGGGAGGTTGCTGGAGAGCATCGAATAACACGGGGACATTGCGTTTGGGGACAGGGCTTCAACCAGGGCGAACGGGATCGCACGAACGGGATAGTACGGGATAGTATGGTGCAGCTGCTTGGCTGAACACGGGAATGCCGCGCGCCGGTTAACTGGTTGCATTCCAGCGCCGCGATCGACGCAGATGCTCAGAAACTTGGTGTTTGCGGCCCGTGCTGGGCCGCAAAATTCCACTTTTTAGCGCGCGCTGCACGGAAACAATGCTGCGTGTGAGTGACGGTCATCTCGTTCAAGCGCATTGGAAGTGTCTGTTGTAATGAACGTTTGTTGCATTGCCGCCGTTAGTATTCCGGCCGTGTTTGAAAAAACCTTCGCTACAAATTTGCAAGTAACAACGCAACTTAGCACAAATCACTCTAATTTTGGAACATCTAAGCGTAGCCCCATAACCAAAGAAATGGATACATAAAGAACTTCGCAAATTTCTTGGGTTCTTTGAGTGAATGGCGTTTGCATATATTGTACTGTGGACAATCTTTGAGAGCCCCATTGTTTCAATCTGCGTGCTGTTTATTTTTTTAGCGAGCAATTTGTTTATTTTAACGCGAACCATGTGTCCAATCAAGCCTAAATAGTTAAAATATGATTTTAAAGCCAGCTAACCAGTTGCCGCTACCTGTGTGAAAAGAAAAAGAAACGGCGCCAGTGAACCCGTTGCATTACCAAGATGTGTTAAAAAAAAGAATAAATGTAGAAAGAAAGAAAACGCGCGCCTTCGCTCTAGCCCGGCCCTTCGGAGGAAGTTCGGGGAAGCATCGTCACCACTGAAGGCATATTGCGCGACAGCACTCGCGGGGCCGGGAGACCACAATACGAAGAAATGAGAAGGGTAAGGAGGGGTCGCGAAACAAGTTCTCGTGATCGGCCGGTTGCCTTCTTACCCTTCATTTGTTCCCTCCTGCTTTTCGTCTTTCGGTAAAAATTTGGCGTTGGCTGCGTGGCTGCGCGGCCGAGTGGCTCGTTCACATTTCACATCGGCGCTTTGCGTAGTTGAAGTTACGCGTAACTTTTTTGTAAAAACGTGCATCTTATGTCTCCGCGAAGTGTCAGCAGCAACATTTGAAGCTTCGGAAGCTGTGGTAAAAGCAATATCAGTGGTCCGGATTTCAAGCATTTAAAAGTGAGGACTCCTCTAGCGAAGACTAACCGTGGTGCTTACAGCAGCGTAAGCTGTTGAAGGGCCAATGATGACAAGTCGGCTTTTTTTCGAATTCCCGGAACACTGAGACGAATCTCAGGTTGTGCCAGGCACCACAACGGGGAGGTCGGTGTTGCCGAAGGGGCGTACCTTGAAGGGATTTCAGCGGTACAACGACCGGAAACATGTGTACACAGCTGGCTCAGTAACGTCATCCAGTTCGGCAGGTGCAGTGTTTGTGCCAGCAGATTTTGCAACAACTCGATTCCGTATTGGCCATACCACGAGCTCGACAGCTACAGAACTTGCAGCCATTCGTGAGGATCTTGACCATATCATCGGAGCTACTCCTCAAAATTGGGCGATCTTTTCGGATTCCAAGGCTGCCTTACAGAGCTTACGCGCAGCCCTGCGCTACGGCCCCCTACACCAACTGGTGACAGAGATAAGAGAAAAATTCCATCAAGCCATCACAGCCGGCCATGACGTAATTTTCCAGTGGCTTCCAGGTCACTGCGGAGTCATCGGTAACGTGCTGGCGGATGAAGCTGCCCGTACAGGCCATGAGAGCGACCGCACCATTCTACTTCCGCTTTCAAGAACCGATGCCGCCAGGACGCTTCGCTCCCTTGCACGCAAGATTACCATGCAGCAATGGAATACACCGGACTTTTCGAATCCCCGACTGTATATTCAGGATCCCCTTATTCAGCGCCGTATTCCGTATGGGCTGTCTCGACCCCAGTCAACCTTACTTTGCAGACTGTGGTTGGGAGTGACCTTCACGAAAGCCTACTCCTTCCTCATCGGGATGGCCAGCAGCGCCCACTGTGACGCCTGCGGGGCGGAAGAGACTATAGAACATGTGCTGTGTCGCTGCCCCGAATACTCGTCGGAGAGTAGCGTGCTTGCCACCGCGCTGAGCCGATTGGACAATCGACCATTTACGGTGGAAACTATTTTAAGTCATCGGTTTTCACCATCGACCTCGCAGAAGGCGACGAAAGGCCTTTTATGTTTCCTGAGTGAAACGAACTTGCTTGAAAGACTATAGTGCCCGAAACGGGACTAGAGTGCGCGCTTTCCCACTCCTATCTCTTCCTCTTCTCCCCCCCTTTTTATTCCCTGAGCCCCATTCCCCCAGTGCAGGGTAGCAAACCGGGCTCTACACCTGGTTGACCTCCCGGCCTTTCCTGTCTTTTTCTTCTTCTTCTTCTTCTTGATGCGAGTGAATACGACGAATCTCGCAGGCAGTGTGATTTCGAATACGCGCGATGTGCTTCGACAATCGATTGAACTTGCAATGACCCCTGCGTGACTTCGGCAGGTATCGTGCGTGCGTACTTTTCGAGATAGTGCAGCACCACAGAGACGTGCGCTTTTCGCCACAGGATACCCTTCCACGCCTTGCTGTGCGAATGCATTGATGCATTGTCAACGGATCAAGGTTCACCAAGGCAAGCATTCCAGCTAAAGATTGACTTTCCATTTTAATTCTCTCACGTTCTCTCACGTTTTGCTGTTTAAATAAAAACAGGTTCAAGAAATATTTGTTTACTTGTGTTTTAATGGCCCTAACTAATATAAGGAACGAATTTTCGAATGGTTCTTGTCCATGCTCGTTTAATTTTTTTTTTCTATCCGGGAGAATAAATTTGCTTTCATGAACAGATTGAGCGTCATTGACGGAACGCAATGATGGGACGCGATTTGGCCCTGCTTCAGAAGCACGGCCAAATCAGCTGAAAAGGGCCCAAATGAGTCTAGCTAAATTTTGTAGCGCTACTTAGGTTTCCCTGAAGGAAGGACTTCTGTATTTCTTGTTAACAGCTACGCGGGTCTGTAATCACACGGCTATTAAAGAAAAAGCCTAGCGCGAGCATCGGCCACGCTATTCGCTGGAGACGGCGTAATCTCCAGCGTGTGCCAGTGGCTGCCGGATCCACGAGTTTCCGCGTGCGGCGTGTACCAGCGTCCAGGTTCCGGCGCGCTCCAGCGTTTCCGCATCCGGCGTATTTCAGCGTTAGGTAGTCCCATAATCAGGCAAACGCTGGAAGCGGAGCTCCAGCGCCGCTGGGTTTTCTGTAGTAACAACTGTGTATACACAGTTGTTACTAGAGAAATTTATCGTGCCACAGAAAGTATACAGAAAACTACACATTAAAGAATTATAGATCTTTTATGAGGGGTTATTCTTGACCATTAATCACCACAGACAAATTTGTAAAGAACTCTGCAAGAAACTGCCGGCCGGCAGATGTTCTGCCGGGAAGACCTAGCTGCAGTAAAACCTGTTTGAAAGTGGTACTACAAAATTCATCACCCACTGCCCTATTCTCAACGCACTAAATTCACCGTGAACGGTGAATTTGCCAAAAGTCTTTTCTAGCTTGCAATTTCGGTCACGTGTTTCCGGTTGACAAAGCGGTTGTGGGTACTGAAAGTGCATAATTCTTGGCCCAGCAATGAAAAACTAGACTAAATACAGCGGACATGACAATATATGCCTGTTTTTGCTATTCAACAAAATACGGCTTGTACGTGACGACCCCTCTGCCAGTGGCTGAAAAGATGTGACATAATTTGAACAGTTGGCGGGAACGTTTGCGGAACACATGGGCAACTTCAGCCTGTGTAAAAAAAGTGACGTGAGGTTACGTAAAAGCTTGAAAATGGTGGCTGCTGTCGCCGTGAAATAGGGTGGTGGTGGTGGTGGTGGTGGTGGAAAAACGTTTATTGAGGTTAAAGGGAAGGGGTATAAGGGTGTGGTTAGCCTCCTAAGTCCAGGAGGCCTCTTGTCCGGGCTGCATCCAGTGCGCGCCGCACCACGGCGACCTGGCGCTCCGGTGCGGAGCTGGTCAGCTCGGACTCCCACTGCTCAAGGGAAGGGAATGGGTGGGGATGTGGGTGTTGGGGGCAGGAGAAGACGAGGTGGTAGGTGTTGAGAGGGATGTGACAATGTGGGCAGTCGGGTGGAAAGAGAGAAGGGGAAATGTGGGATAGAATGATGTGGTTAAAGTATGTTTCGGTCTGTAGTCGGCGGAGGATGTAGGCCTGTTGGGCGGTAAGGAAAGGGTGGGGGGGGGGCGGGTATCGCCGTCGGGAGTTTGTGTGGTGGGAGAGGATGGAGTTGTATGTGGGGTCGAGAGATGTCAGGGCTGCTGAGTGTGGGGGTGGGGGAGTTATTTTGTCGAGGCTAGGCGAGGGAAGTGCCCGGGTAATGAGTGCGCGGGCTGCGGCGTGGGCCGCCTCATTCCCTGCCAGGCCGGAGTGGCCGGGGGTCCAGACAATGGAAAGGTCAATGTCTTCAGGGAGGCGTTGAAGGAGGTGAATGGCTGCTGGCGGGGCGAGGCCGGCTTGGTAGAGGCGGCACGCTTGCTGCGAGTCGGTTATTATGGTCAGATAGGGTTGGTGGCAGTGGGTCAGGGCAGCGTGGGCGATGGCGAGGGACTCGGCGGTGAGCGTGGGGATGTGGCGGTAGGAAGCCGCGGTGGGGAGGCGGCCCTCGTTGTTAAGGACTGCGATGGTGGTGCTGTGGCGGGTTGAGGACTGCGCTATGTCGGTATAGCGTGTGTTGGGATCCGAGCCGTAGCGTTTTTCGAGGAATCGGACGCGGGCGTTGCGGCGGCCTTGGTTGTAGATGGGGTGCATATGCTTGGGGACGGGGGGGACGTGGATGCGTTGACGAATGGAGAGGGGAATACGTTGGGGCGCGTGTGGGGTGGCAGGGGCCGTGCGTCCGATGACCTGAAGTACCCGTCGACCAGCCGGTGTGAGGGAGAGTCGGTGCAGGTGGGGAGTGCGTTGGGCTTCCAAGATTTCTGTGAGGGTGTTGTGGAGGCCAAGCTGGAGGAGGCGTGTGTTGGAAGTGTAGGTAGGGAGGCCTAAGGCTGCTTTGTAGGTCTTGCGGATCAGAGCGTCCAGCTTGCTAGCTTCCTGTCTCTTGAGGTTGACGAAAGGGCAGCTGTATGTAAGGCGACTGATGAGGAGGGCTTGAACGAGCTTGCAGGTGTCGGATTCTTTGAGGCCGTAGGTGGAGCCGCGGATGCGCCGAATGAGGTGCGTAAGTTGGGTGATTGTTTTGTGGAGCTGTGGGAGAAGAATTGCGCCGGAGCCGTCGTAGTGAAAAGGAACTCCGAGTACCCGAAGGGAGGTGACTTGGGGAATGGGAGAGCCGTGGATGGTCACTTGTGGGTCAGGGGTGGGTTGTGGGGGGCGGCCGCGGGTGCGGGCTCGGAGAACGAGGAGGGCAGACTTGCTTGGTTCGACCGTTAGGCCTCTGGAGTGGAGGTAGGCGACAGTAGTGTCGATGGCTTGCTGGAGGGCGTCTTGTTGCGCGCCGCTGGAGCCACTGGTAGTCCATATAGTGAGGTCATCGGCATAAAGCGCATGGTAGATACCGGGGATGGCATTCAGGAGACTGGGGAGGCGGAGGAGGGCGATGTTAAAGAGTAAGGGGGAAATAACGGAGCCTTGCGGTGGGCCTTTGGCAGGGGTGTGGAAGGTAGGGGATTGGAGAGGACCGAGCCGGAGGGTGGCAGTGCGGTCCCGCAGGAACGCGGAGACAAATTGGTAGGCGCAGTGGCCGCAACCGGTGTGATTGAGGTTATCGAGGATGGCTTGGTGCGTAACGTTGTCGAAGGCCCCTTTGGCATCGAGGGTGAGGAGTGTTTTGGGTGTGTCACGGCTGAGGTGGTCGAGGAGCTGTTCTTTTATTTGTATAAGGACGTCTTGGGTGGAGAGATGTTGGCGGAAGCCGAACATGGTAAGGGGGTACAGGTTACGGTCTTCGAGGTAGGTGGAGAGGCGTTGGTGAACTAGGTGTTCATAGATCTTGCCGAGGCAGGAGGTGAGGGCGATGGGTCGGAGGGCAAGAAATTTTACCAACCTTCAGCGCTGTGAAAACCCCGTGAATTTGCAGCAGGTGCAGTTTCGCATGCGTGCGGTTGAAAGCTGTTTTCTACCAAAAGAAATTATAGTTCTGATCGTTTCCAAGTCAGCACGATCATGGAGCATACACATAACGCGCCATATTTTGTTTTTATGTTTGGCAATGAAATAAAAATTATTTGTTTGGTGTAACAGCAACATAAGAGGGCAGTACAAGCCTCTCCATGGCAAAAAGTGAAGCCATGGCAAGTGAAGCCATGGCAGTGCCCAGGAACAGTGTTGTAAAAAGTGGAAAATAAAATGGATAAGCACCGCAAACGGCTTTTTTTTTCGGACTGTGATCAGGCATGTGCAGTCTGCGTAACATCAAACTTTTGTACTGCATACATGAATGTACCACTTGCTGCATTTCTTACATTGCCTGTTGGTATACAGCTTTCTGAAATCAGTTATTCACTGAAAACAATTTTATGCTTGTACCAGAAAGGCGATAATTCCCCCACATCCTTATGTTTGTTGGTCATATTTTTATTGAAATTGTTATGCATGTCCGGCATACTTCAGGTCATTATTAAAAAAAACATTACGGGAAGTAAATTTCTTATGCAAAACAAGTTGAAATTCGAGACATGACAGGATTTACTACGAAAACAGACATGACAGGATTTACTACAGACTACAGAACAGGATTTACTACAGACTACAGAACAAGATTTACGACAGACTACAGGACAGGATTTACTACAAACTACAGGACAGGATTTACTACTGACTACAGGACAGGGTTTACTACAAACTACAGGGGCGCTATTCCAGAAGGCCCGAGATAGCTCGGTCCCGAGTTTCCAACTTCTCGAGTTAACAAAGTTATGATAGTACAGCATGCGATAAACCTGAAGCAATACCGGCGCAATCGTGTGGAGCACGCTTAGCATTATCAGCGCGCCCAGTTGAGGACGCTCACGTTGAAAAAGCAGAGCTTGCACGAACATCCGCGTGCAGCGCCGTCTAGAAACGAGTTGCAATATGCACTCCGTCATGCAAAGTAGATAACCAAGCTATTCCTTTTAAAACTCCGGCCTGGCCCCAGCCCTCTTTGATAGCTCCGCCTTGTAAAGCGGCGTGGGGCGGCTCCGATTTTCTCGGTGTTCTGTTCTTCCACTGAAATCTGTTTGCTGCGTGGTTTGAGGGTGGCTCCAGTGCAGCTCAGCGCAAGACCAAAACAAGTAAGCGAGGAAGTTCACTGTAGCGAAAGGAACGCACCCTTCTCCCGAATGTCAGACCAGAGTCCTTCAATGCCTTTCTGGTCATGAAACTTCGCCGTCACGCTATGGGGGAGCTTCGTGCGCTGCCGCGCCGCGGCGCTGGTGTTGATCGGAGGGCAGCCGGGGGCGTGGATAGAGCTCGTTGGGCAGGGAACGGACACGGAGTAAGATAAAACAGACGCTCGACGCCTTATCAGCAGTACGCTTTCGCTTTACGTGTCCTGGGCCACTCCTATCATTTCGTGAGTGGCGAAAAAATGTGGTGCGATTGGGCACGCTGCTACTGCGTTCCTGCGGGCTGGTCTGGCTACAGACCAACTCCGGCCGCTCGATGCCCTCCGATCTGCGGTGGCGCCACTCGCGGTAGCCTTTGTCCCCGTACGAAACTTGGCCGGGAGTTTCATGACCAGAGAAGCATTGAAGGACTCTGGTCAGACTGACCGGCTGTGTTTACGTGCGGACGGCGGGCGTAGTATCAGACATCGCCCCTATTTAGCGTGTCATGAGCGTGTTTCAACATTTTACGAGTGCGTTTCAGACGTTGGAGGTGTGTCATCTGTTGTCAATTGTGTTTTTTCTGTGTATGAATACGGCTGCCGTGGGAAAATCTTGTCGTCTTGGCCGCTCCTATCGTCCGGACTAGAGCGAGCACTTCGTTGGGACCGAACCCCCCCTCCCCTTGTGACTGGCTGCATTGGAATGATGGTGGCTTGGGGACGTCATTCGTTCTTTGTTTTCTGCTAAGCTTTGCTACCGGAGCATCTAATGCAAGTGACCCCATCGGCGATGTGGCGCCATGGCAGCCATACTTGGGTGGGGCTTCGGTCGCTACGCCACGCCCACGAATGGGCTGGGTGTGTGTGATTGACACGAGAACTCAGAATAAACTCGGGAGACATATTGCGCGGCCAAGTTGAACTCGTGTCGCTCGTTTTGGTGGCTGCTGCGGCATAGATCATGGTTCACGGTCGCCGTAGCAGGCATATATCTATGCCGACAGAGTTTTTCCTTTAGCGGAGGAGGAATTTCAAGCCTTTCTTCATCTCTATATAGAAAGTATTGTGCATTGGCTGTGCAGCCATCTGACACCCAACCCCCTTTGCGACGACTTTGGGGCGGCTTTCGCTTCATAACTGCCGAGGAGCAAGTTCTGCGTGCGCTGCGGTTTTACGCGACGGGCACCTTCCACGGAAGCGTTGGTAGCGACCGCACAGGGACCGTCCTAGGTCGACAGTCAGCCGGTGTGTGCGCTATAGGATTACTGCAGACAAGTATTTCGCCTTTTTTTACGTGGTTAGCCGGACATGGCTCTTGCAGGTTCTACCATGCGTTTATCCGTCTGCAGCCAGAGCGTACGCTTCAGTCGCGACCACGGTCGTGACCGCTCGATTGAAAGAAGGTTTACATTGAGTGGCCGTGCGTACTTCCGTTATCGTCTGCTAGCAAAACTTTCCGATGTGGCGTTGCATGACCGTGCGCTTCATTTATCGTCAGCGTGGCAGATGGTTTTCTTGAGGCGTTTCGTGTCACACCATTCTTGCGAAAACTTTACTCGCAGGATAGTATATAATCAACGGTGTGTGTCTATTATCGGAGGCGATCTTTACGCATTTCAACGGGTTTTGTCCAGCGTATTTGTCGTCTGGCTGGAGGCGGATCATGAAAACCTTGTGAAGGGAAGATTGAGACCGAAAGAAACAGCGTGACGCCAGAAGAAAAGTGATGGTAAGAGTCCATAAAAAAAAAAAAAACCAACGACTGCGGAGAGCTTTGTCGAACAAGAGCTGTGAAGAGCAAAGTGAAATAGAGGAAACAAATTTGAAAAGCTGTGGTTGTTGCTATTCCTTTTTTCGTAGCATATGGCCAATTGGGTGACTTACCTGCAATTGAGAGCTTTGAGGAGCGAATGGGCTCCGTTTTGAAAATTCACAAAACTGTGAATTGGAAAATAAAAGTTGTCGAATAATGCGTGACACGTGAACGTGGTGGCACATGAGAATGACAGGTGCACACCAGCCGCGCAGAATCCCGATTATAGGGAGGCTGTGCTGTGCAGAGGTCGGCAAACTCACTCATGAGTCCACTCACTCAGACTCATTTGGACTGAAACTCACGCGTGAGTTTGAGTGAGCGCGAGGCTAGTGTGGCATGGTGAGTTTGAGCTTGAGTGAGTTTGAGCCGAGTGATCACGGCTGAGTTTGAGTCCGATTGAGTTTGAGTCCATTTTGAGTTCTGAGTACATTTTGAGTTTGAGTCCATTTTGAGTTCTGAGTACATTTTGAGTTTGAGTCCATTTTGAGTTCTGAGTACATTTTGAGTTTGAGTCCATTTTGAGTTCTGAGTACAATTTGAGTTTGAGTCCATTTTGAGTTCTGAGTACATTTTGAGTTTGAGTCCATTTTGAGTTCTGAGTACACTTTGAGTTTGAGTCCATTTTGAGTTCTGAGTACATTTTGAGTTTGAGTCCATTTTGAGTTTGAGTCCATTTTGAGTTCTGAGTACAATTTGAGTTTGAGCTCATTTTGAGTTCTGAGTACATTTTGAGTTTGAGTCCATTTTGAGTTTGAGTCCATTTTGAGTTCTGAGTACATTTTGAGTTTGAGTCCATTTTGAGTTCTGAGTACATTTTGAGTTTGAGCACATTTTGAGTTTGATTACATATTGAGTTTTGAGTACATTTTGAGTTCTGAGTAAATAGGAGTTTTAAGTCCATTTGGAGTTTGAGTACATATGAGTAGCCTAGCAGGCAGCTATGGTTGGCTGTTAAGTTTCAACGTCACTGTGGGCTCGGAATTCAAGTTACCTGCGGGTATGGCACCAATCGCGATCTGCATGATTGGTTGGGAGGGAGGTGGTGTCTGATTTTTTTTAGTTTCCTGTTGAATTTTCATGGCCATAAGCACTTGCTGTATACCTAATTTTCGCGGCTGGGCGCGTGAGTGATAATTGACTGGTGAGGTCATAAAAAAGGGTTGTCTTAACTTTTCCTCCTGACGGATCCACTAAGAGCGTGGGAAAGGGTGGTGGGAAAGCACACGGCGGCGCTGGCGTGCTGGTTGTTCGCCTGCTACTGTTAACGGCTTGATATACTAGGGGTCACAAAGGAAGAGGTGAGAGCCGGGGGGAAATGGGGGCGGGGGCTGTTCTTTCTACTGTTTCAAATGGATTAGCTGAATTGACTGGGCAGCGCCCCTTAAGACAGAATAATGACCACATTAGATTGGGTGAAAAGTGAAACTGATGAGGCTAAGGCGTGTAAGGTATCAAATGAAAGGTCCGGATTAACGGAATCACGCGGGGTAAATAAAAGAAATACTTCCTGATTGTAGTCATCAGGCAGTCATAATGAGTCATAGATTGGGTTAAAATTCAAAATGACGCTGCGAGGGCATGTGGGGAATCAAATTCAAGGTCTCGATGTGGGGAATCATTCGGGACGAACATGAGATATGGATATATCATGACGTAGTCATTTCAAGTCAAAGATTCGGTTAAAATTCAGGTTCATGACGCTAGGGCGTATCAAATTAAAGTTCTCGATGAGGGTAATCACGTGCTTCCTGATTATTATCATGACATACTCAAAATGGGTCATAAATTAGGTTAAAATTCCCAATGATGCCACTGGGTGTCCGGGGCATCAAATTGAAGGTTCCGATAAGGAAAATCACGTGGGACGAAAATGTGGTAGGGCTATATCATGAGATAGTCATGGTTAGTCATTGATTGGTTTAACGTTCAAATTGATTCCGTTAGGATGTGATGGGTATCAAATCAATGGTCTTGATGAGCCGAATCACGTGGGAGAAATACAAAAATGCTTCCTGGTTATAACCATTAGATTGTCATGGCGAGTCTTATATTGGGGTAAAATTCGAAGTGACCCCGCTAGGGAATGTAGGGTATCAAATTTACGGTCTTGAAGAGAGAGAGAGAGAGAGAAAACTTTAATGAATACTGAAGAGGTTAGCCCCACAAACGGCGGGGCTTGCTACTTCAGAGGGGGGGGGTGAACATAGCGAGGTGAAAAAAAAAAAAAGAAGAGGGGGAGAAGTGCGCACCAACAATGAATAAGAGGGAGAAGAAAATAAAATCAGTTCGGAACGTAGAAAAAATTACAGCACTAGGAGAAAAATCTGAGGATCCCAAGTTTAAAGAACATCGGTTAGTCCCGTGTCAGACAGAAAAGTTAAGAGAGCCTTTGTCCCTCGCGCCGCGTCAGCGTGATTTTGCCACGGATCAAGAAAGTGACGCAGCTCTAGAGAGTGTCCTCGTAGCAGTCGCACTAAAGTTCTTTTAGCTGTTTCGCGTTGAGTTGTATGCTTCGGGCAGTAACACAAGACATGCTGTATGTCGTCTCTCACAGAGCACACAGAGCACAATGGCGAGTCCGCCCAGCCTATCTTAAAAAGAAAACTACCAGTGAAGGCAACGTTCAGGCGTAGTCGGTGAAGGACACCCTCAGTTTTCTTTTGCAGACCTCGCGGAAACTGGAAATTGCACTGAGGGTCAATCGCGTGCAGAGGCAAGGGTATCTTAAGAGGGTCCTGCCAAGCTGTTAACTGCAGTTTCCATCCAAGCGCATTCACGGCCGTACTTCCGTCTTGTCTGGAATACGGGATTCCAATAGACACAAGCAGATTGTGCGCCTCTTTCGCTGCTGCGTCAGAGATGACGTTCCCCTTGATGCCGGAATGACCTGGTAGCCATTGAAGCGAGATGCGGTGCCCGTCTCGTAGCCCTAGTGTGTGCAATGCGTTTAGGTCACGCACGAGTTGGCCGCAGCGGTGGGATGGCTTCATCAGTGCTTGCAAGGCAGGCCGCGAGTCGGTAAAAATCACCCATTGTCGAGCGGGACTATTGGTGATGTGAAGGAGTGCCGCCCTAATAGCAGTTAACTCAGTGAATGTGGACGACGTCTTGTGACTGAGTTTCTCTTTCACAGTTAGTCCCACCGACGGAATCCAAACTCCAATGGCTGACGAGTCAGACTTCACGGATCCGTCTGTATATACCTGAATGTGGCCAAAATAACGCGAACTGATATGCTCCAGCGTGTAGTATCGCAAGGCTGGCTCAGGCAGAGATGATTTCTTGCCTATACCTGGTATGGTGAGAGAGAGAGAGAATAAACGTTTATTTAAATCAACAGGGGGGGATTGTACTGAAGCTTGAAGGAGGCGTCCTCAGTCCAGGATGCCTTGAGCGCGGGCAGCATCGACAGCCCTTTGAGCCAGCCGAAGCTGGTCGTCCAGGCTGGTGCTCGCCAAGGCGCTCTCCCAAAGCTCGACAGTGGAAAGTTGCAGGTTGGGAGGAATCAGTGGAGATTGGTCACATCCTCCGACCATATGGCGTAGCGTTCCGGGTTCTCCGCAAAATCGGCAAAGCGGGGACTTCTGTCGGTCGAAAAGGTGAAGCCGGATAGGATGGGGGAATGTATTAGTCTGGAGAGGACGTAAATGACGTTCGTGCTCTCGGGGTAGAGATTTATGTGGGGGAGCGAGTGTCTGACGCGACAGCATGTAGTGCTGCGTGATCTCTGCGTAAGATGTCAAGGGCTGCATGCGCTCGGGTTCGGCAACGCTGCTCTCGGCGCCCGCTCGGTGGGTCAATTCTCGAGCGATGGCGTCCGCCGCCTCGTTTCCAGGGATGCCGTGATGTGCGGGAGCCCATACAATCCTGATTAGCCTCTTCAGGGGCTGCTGCTGAATGATGCGTAGAGTTGTTGTGTGAAGGCGTCCCCTAGCGAAATTCCGACAAGCCTGCTGCGAGTCGGTGACAATGACCGCTGCATTAGTTTGTACGACGGCGAGGGCGATTGCTACTTCCTCTGCTTGTATAGTATTGTCGCCGGCAAGCGAGAGGCTGCTACGGGGCTTGTTTTCGACGACTACGGTGGAAACCGCCGCGGACCTACCCGGATAAGACGCCGCGTCCGTATACGCTGTTGTTGGTTGATTGCCATAGATCTTGTATATGGCTTTTGCTCTGGCTTCCCTCCTGTCGACGTGGTACACGGGGTGCATATTACGGGGCAGGGGGTTTACCGTGATGTTCTTACGAACTTCGTGCGGTAGGTTTCCCGTGAGTGCAGGCGGGTGGTCGAGTGGAGCCGAGAGCCTCAGGCGTGAGAGGATCGCCCTCCCCGTTTCCGTAACCCCCAGCCTCGCTCTTTGGTTGGTTAGATGAGCCTCAATTAGCTCCTCGGCAGTGTTGTGAATGCCGAGCCGAAGAAGTCTTTCGGTGGAGGTGGAGACCTATATCCCATGGTGCAGCTTTCCATGGCGGAAAGGCAGGCTTGCTTGGGCGTTCGAAGTTGGCCGTTAGGAGGCTCCGTACATGCGGGGAAGACACCTGTGCTAGAGGATGGTCAGCACACCGGGTTACGTGACGGAGGCTGGTGCGAAGGAACTCTTGGGCTTGGAGTGTCTGGGCGGACATACACCTTGCTTCGCAGAGAGTTCCATTCGTCGATGTGCACCTTGGAAGGCCCAGGCAGATGCGCAGGACTTGAGCCTGTGCACACTCTATCACTCTGAAGTTTGTCTTAGAAAAACCAATCAGCGCTGGGAGGCTGTACCGCAGAAGGCCAAGGAATAGTGCCTTATAAAGTCGTAGTAGCGAAGCCACTGAGCAGCCCCATGTTTTTCCTGTCAGCATCCGGAAAATGGGCACAAATGAATGCAGGCGTTCTCTAAGGATACGGATATGGGGGGCCCAAGATAGTGAGCGATCTAATGTAACTCCGAGAAATCTATGGTTGTGAACGTATGGTATTTCTGTTTCATTTATGACCAGAGGATAGCGGGATAAATCCCGCCTCGTAAAGGCGACCGCGGCACACTTTTCGGGTGAAATTAGCAAGCCGCAGGTGCTAAGGTACTTTTGAATTGCAAGAAGAGCTTTCTGCAGTTTTGATCGTATACTTCTCCGGTTTTTTCCAGAAGCCCAGATACAGATGTCATCAGCATAGAGAGATATGTTAACACCTTGGGGTAGCACTTTCTTGATCCGGATGAGACAGATGCTAAACAGCACAGGGCTTAGGACTCCGCCTTGAGGGACGCCTTGAGTAATCTCATGCCGCCTTGTGTCGCCTTCCTTGGTGGTCATATAGCTGTACCGCTTATGCAAGTAGTTACAGAGCCAAGTGTGCATCCGCCCTCGTAGCCCTACAAACGCCATTTCCCTTCGAACAGCTTCATGAGAAACGCTATCGAAAGCCGCCTTGATGTCTAGGAACACAGCTACTGTGATCTTTTTCGCAGCCTCTTGCCGATGAATGTCCCTCACCAAAGCAATGACGCTGTCAACGCTGCTTCTTCCTTCTCTGAACCCTGACATCTCTGGGGGATACACTTCTCTGTCCTCAAGATCCCAGACGAGTCGCTGCAGCACCATTTTCTCCATTACCTTCCCTATGCAGCTTAGTAAAGCAATAGGCCGGTAAGAGTTGATGTCGGTTGGCGGTTTTCCTGGTTTAAGGACCGCAACTAGGCGACCAAGTTTCCAGCTTGCTTCGACGCGGCCTGTCTCCCACGACTTGTTGTAGAAGGTAAGCAGTTGCCGGAGGGCGTTACCACCGAGATGTCGTAAAGCTGAGTATGTAACGCCATCGGCTCCTGGGGAAGAAAGCAGGTTAACGGACGCTAACGCTGAGATAAGCTCGTGCATTGTGAATAATTCATCCATGAGAGTAGCATTCGTACTGGAGAGCCAATCGGTCAGGACTTCTGAAATCATTGCAGAGCTCCGGGGAGCTGTAACCTTGGCGCAAAATTCGTCAGCTACGTCCAGTTCACTGACGCCACGCTGGAGAGCTATTGATGAGAACGGATGAGCTTGACTCGGTGTTGCTCTCAGGCTGCGGAAAACTTGCCAAATGCGAGTTAGCGGTTTGCGGGGATCAAGCTTGGAACAAAATTCTCTCCAACGTTGTCTTGCAAGCTTATTCAGGTGCTTCTGAATGCGCTTCTGGGCATGTCTTGAAGCTCGAATGTCATCTGGTGACAGCGTTTTTCTCGCACGGCGCTCTGCTCTCCTGCGAATCGCGCGAAGGCGTTCATACTCTCCGTCCACTGGTGCCCACGCCTTTGGCGCCAAGCTCCGCCGTGTTGACTGTGACTGGGCCCTGGCAATAGATTCCGCCAGCTCTTCGCTCGTAGACAATGCAGCAGCATTATCCTC